>NC_030858.1:35979522-36226128 GCF_000208745.1 Theobroma cacao
TTTTTTTTTTTTTCCAATTGAAAGTTAACCTGATGTAGCCTAATGTAGCCTTAGAAAAGTGAAAAAAAGAACTAAATAAATGCTGAAGCAAAAAGACCAAACAAAGGCTGACTAACTTGTCAAAAATTTTCTTTTTTTTTTATTTGTTGGTAGCAAAAAGCTGCAAGTTGTAATAATCATTTTTTTTATTTATATAAAGAACACGTTTTTAACTTTGGAACAATTTATTGGCAACCAAAAGTCGCCAGCTGCATATATATATATATATAGAGGGGGTTTACTTTGGAGGAGTTTGTAGCGGCAAAGCTGCAAGTTGCAGTAGTTTATATATATATATATATATATATATAGAAAGGGAGTGTACTTTGGAGCAGTTTGTAGCGGCAAAAGTTGCCGACCAAATTTTTTTTTTATAAAGAAGATGGCTTTACTTTGGAGCCACGAGCTCTTTTGAATAGAGCAATGGAGCTCGCGGTGTGCCGCAAGCTCTTTTAATTAGAGCTCGCGGTATGTGCCACGAGTTGCTTCCATTAGAGCTCGCGGTACATGCCGCGAGCTACTCTAATTTGAACGATTTTTTTTAAATTTTATAATAATAATTTTTTTTTAGTTGACTCTCTTTTTTTTTGTGTTATAATTTATTATTTTATTGTAATGTATAGTTTTTGATAGAAAAAATATTAGAATAAAAGAAATGAGTAAAGGTTGAAGTGAAAGAAGCAAATAAAAGTTAGTGCATATCAGCTTTTGATAAAAAGGCAAAAACTAAAATAATTAATAAATAAATGAACAAAAGGTAGCACATGTCAAACCATCGTTTCTCCTCTTATTTATTAGCAACACAAGCTGCGTTTCTTGTGTTTTTTTTTTTTAATGTATAGGACTTGGCTTTTGTAGGACTGTTTTTGGTTTTAGTGTTACTGTAGAACTTGCGGCATAAACTCAAGTATAGAAGAGAACTTTGGAAACAGTACTTTTGTTTTAACCTCAAGACACGCCATAGCTTTTATTTATTTTTTACTTGGTTTTGGTGCTAAAGCTTGTGGCTTGTGCGGCACCTTTGTTTTGAAGCTTTCTTTTGTCCTCGCGATTTACCGCAAGTTATTTCTATTGAAGCTCGCGGCATATACCGCGAGCTATTTCTTTTAAAGCTCGCGGTTTATGCCGTAAGTTATTATTATTGTTTTATTTTTTTTATAATTTTTAATTATTATTTTATTTTTATTTAAAGTTATAATTTTTTTTAAGTTTTACTTATTTATTATATATATTTATATTGCATATATAAAAATAATAATATCAAAATCTATAATTTTGATAAGTTTTATTTGTGATTTTTTTATACATAATAAATAAGTAAAAGTAAAAAATTATTGAGTATGTATACTTATCTCTTTTTCCATAATCATGTTTGTAGGTAACTTTTTTCATCATCCTCTATGCCTAGGACGCGTGTCCTTTCGAAGATCAATTATGGTGAGCTTGAAAGGGCTGCAACAAGGAAGAAAACCACTGCACATAAAAGTAAGAATAGTGATTCCAAATTAATTGTTCCCAAAAAAATTATAATAGAAAAGAGTGGTGAAGTTCCTCCTGTTTTTGAAAATTTGAAAGATGAAATTATTAAAGAAAGAGGAGAAGATCGTTTTTAGGAAGAGGTTCATGCTAGACAGGTTGACGAACATCTTTATGAGTCTGTTGGATATGATTGGAATCGTGTATGCTCAAAAGCACCTCCTCATAGAAGAAATGGTATTCCAGGACAATCTATTCTGAAATTCAGGTTTGAACGTGGTGAGTTTCCCCTTTTTGCTACTAAGTTAGGCTCCAATTCTCAATTTCTTCATGGTTGGGATGAATGGGTAACTAAGGTATTGAAGAATCCTTCTTATGTTAAACTTCTCTCTTCTGTTGGGATACTTGATGCTATACGTATCACTTCTAAGCTCAATATTCGTAGAGAAAAAATGATGGATGTGTGGCGTGCTATTCTTGCAAGGTGGAGCACGTTTTCTTATACTATGATTATTACATGGGGGGAATTTACCTTCACTCTGGAAGATGTATGTGTTCTCTTGGAACTTCCTTGTATAGGAAAGGATGATTTTCACTCTATTAAGCTTTCTGAAGAAGAGGTATGTACTCGAGACTTGTTCTTCGATCTACTTAGGAGTTTGAGTAAAACTTTGAAGGTTGCAAGATTCTCCAATTGGATAGGGGTTTTTTATAAAAAGTTCAATGCTAAGGGAATTGAGATTGGTTCTCTTGAGTACCCAGACCATAAGTATGAACTAGTAGCTTTAATAATTTTTTGGCTGGCACGACACGAACTCCCAAGGTGTCCAGATGATGGTATCTCTTCAGTAGTTGTTCATTTAGCAATAAAAATTGTTAAGGGAACACGTTTTCCTCTTGCTCCACTGTATTTAGGATCCCTATATAAGAGATTAGACTTGTTCCAACTCAAAACTGTTGAGTTAGCTGGGCGTTACAAAGTTTTGACTTATGTGGATACTTCCTTCATTCAAATGTGCTTATGGGAAAAGTTTGGTACTTGCACTCCCGTGCCTAATGCATATCCTTTTGCATCTTTTACTGTGAATAACCCTTTATCCAGGAACAACTACAGAGCTTGGGCATGGCATGATCGACTCTCGAGAGGTAATGTTCTTGAAGTAATGCATGTGACAACAGAATTCAATCCCAAACCTTATGTGCGGCCCATAAATGGATTTGGTGATCCTAGAATTTATTATGATCGCCACCTTCTACAGTCTGGAAGAATGAGTTCACAATGTATTAACTTTTGTGTATGGGTTCACAGTTCCCAATTGCCATCTATGATTGAGAGTTCCAGTTTAGGTGGAGATAGAAATATTCTTTCTGTTGAGGTATATTCTCTTTTTAGAGTAGCACGTCAATTTGGGTTTGATCAACCAGCTTTGCCTGACTCTTCTTCAACTATCAGTTTTTCTTCATGCGTTTCTTCATTCCTCATGGCAGGACTTCAACTTCGTTTAGATAAACTTAAGAGTTATACTGTCACAGCTTTTGATAGAGTTGGTACTCACACTTCTGGATGGTTTGCTTATTGGATGAATTGTGTTGAAGAATGAAGATATTTTATTATGCCTTTGACTAATTCCAGAGCTTGTCTCTACACTCCTCCTATAAGTAACTTTGATGTATCCTTACGTTTGATTTCTCTCAAAAAGAAAAGAAATGTAAATGAAGAAGAAAATGATGCTCCTCGCACTCTTACTCATCAAACAAAACATGTGCATCGAAAAGTAAGTTCATCATTTACTTCTTCTTCTACTTCTTTTTTTTTTTAAATTCATTTCCTCATCATACTTTTTTTTTTGTAGAGAGAAACAACTACGAGAGTAGAACTTAACTCGATTGAAGAGGAAGAGACTTTTGAAGCTGAGACTGAGGAAGAATCATGTGACTCTGAACGTAGTGATGAATCTGATGATGAATTAGTTGATGTTGATAAAGCTGAAGTTGAGGGTGAGCCAACCCCTTTTGATGATTTCATTGATTTTGATGTTTTATTTCCAAATCATGTTTAGAGCTCTACCATGAACTAGGTATAAACATATTACTATGTTATTCTGATTGATGTTGTTCCCTTCCATTTTTTTTTAATTAAGATTGTTCTTACTCCGCAGGCTATTCGAGATGAGGTTGTTCCGACACTGAGATTATTCCTGTTGTTGAAGTTGTTGCTGAAGCTACTCCAAATGTTGAGGTTATTCATGATGTTGGAGTTGATACTGACGATGTTAGAGCTATTCCAATGACTCTTCATGTTTCTTCCTCCCTAGTCCCAGAACATAAAGATGCAAGTAGTGCTTTTGGCATTCAAGTAACACATACTGAAGAAAGTGGTAAGAATGTTGACTTCCATGGTTTTCAAGTTTCATTGGAGTATGTGGCATACTTGGAGCATGTTTTCAATATAAAGGAAAAGTTTTGGAGTACCTCATTTGTAAAGAACGTAGACGTCATTTGCTTAATGATGGAAATGTTGGGTAGAGCTTTAACCATTTCCCATGCTCCACTAATGAGTACTTCACCAGAGGAATTGCAACAGATGTTACAGGATTTCGATGATGCTTGTAACTTTAGATTCAAGCTTGAGTGTCTCAGTGATTGTAGATCTAAAGCCAAGATTTTTCTCAACAAGTCTTCTTTGGAGAATGAGTTAGAAGACACTGCAGCGAAGATAGCTTTACTGAAAAAACGTGAAGTTGAAGTACAAGAATAATTAAATGTATTTGCCAATAATAACTCTTCTCTATGGAGTATGTAATTGACTAGTCTTTTGCTTTTCCTTTACTCTTTTTGAAAGCTCATTTGAGCTAGTACTTCACTATTGATATATCATATTTCTTTTCTTTTGCAATAATAATAATGTTATACGCTTATTGCATATTTATTCACATTTCTTATATTGCATATGGCCAAAAGGGAACTCTCAACTTTATATCAAGGAGATTAACTCTAACTTGATATGAAGGAGATTAATTCAACCCTTAAAATAAGTAAGCGTAAGAGCTGCGGCCAATTTGTGAGTAATAAGCTAGGGCCAAGAAATGAGTGATAAAGCTAGCGGCCAATAGCATAACATCATTACAGCCAAATTATGAGCGATAAAGCTAGCGGCTGGAATGTGAATAATAAATTATGGTCAAAGAATAAGTGATGAAGCTTGTGA
Organism: Theobroma cacao; assembly: GCF_000208745.1. NCBI lineage: Eukaryota > Viridiplantae > Streptophyta > Magnoliopsida > Malvales > Malvaceae > Theobroma > Theobroma cacao. The sequence continues at coordinate 35,984,246 of NC_030858.1, forward strand.
CCAAAAGAAGAATATCATTACAGCCAAAATATGAGCGGTAAAGCTTGCGGCTGAAGTAAGAATGATGAACTATGGTCAAAGAATAAGCGATAAAACTTGCGACTAATAGTATAATATAATTACAACCAAAATATAAGCGATAAAGCTAGCGACTGAATATGAAATTTTTTTTAATGTCAAATTGCAATTCATAAAACGATGAAGAGTTAAAGTCATAGAAATATCATACATGAGCAGGAAGCGGGTTGTTCTGGACCCTGTTGTTCTCAATCAACAACTCTTTTACTTGCATTTTCTTATGGAATATTCCCTTTTGAAAATGATCTTTTCTTTCTCTACCTCTTCCTTAAATTGCATTCACTATTGGAGTATTCTTTCTATCGAAGCGAGTAACTCCTTTTTGTTTGAGAACCGTATTATTGGTTCTTTGTGCCATTTCCATTAAGGTAGCAAAAGTTGAAAAAGGTAAATTCTGCTAGTGTAGTCTACACTCGTCAAACATTTTTTTTTTGAATGCAAACCGTCACTAACTCCTTTTTATCATAAGACTCTTGTATATCCATCACCCTTTCTCTAAAGTGTTAGATGTATTCCATAAGGTCTTCTTTAGACTTTTGATATTCTGTTCCCAAATCAAGGAGATTAACCTTATCTTGAGTAGAGAAGAAGAACTCTTCCCTAAACATCCACATCAATTATAGTTTCTCCATTTCCTTCATTCCCCTTAGTGTTTGTAATTAGAGGAATGACTTCATGAAGTGCACTCTCATTAAAGTATACAGATTGAGCTTGAAAAATGGTGAAAGTGAAGGATACAAGTTGAGATATGGTCTCCAACATCCGCTTATTGTTGTCTTCTAACATTTGCATTCTCTCTTAAGAAGCCTCAATCATTTTCATTAGCTTTTGGATGTAGGTGGAAATAGATGCATTTTGGTTACCAGAGAAACTGTCCATCTCTTCCAATAACATAAAGTTTTTCTAGTAAGCTTTTACTTAATGCAATCACTCCTCCCTAATGGAGTCACCAAAATGTAAATGGGGTTCTTGTGATAGGGAGAGGAAGCGTTGCAAACAAGTAAAAGAATGTGCCAGAGGGGGTAGAGAGCAAAATTGAAGCAGTTCCTAAAGTATTAAGTACTGTGGTAGGTGAAAGACAATAAGAAGAGACTTAAAGAGTATAAGATAATTATAGAGAGAATTTAGAGAGAGAAGCTCTCAAGTTGAGAATGTGTTAGCTTGGAGGGGGAGAGAAGAGTCATTCCAAATGAATTGTGAGGCTCTATATATAATGCTAAAAGTGATGGTTACATAAGAATATGCTTTAATGCGCTTAATGAATGACATTATTATGAAGAATATTAATGTAAGTAACCGTTACTGTAATTGGATGTAATAAGACTTGTTCTCAAGTAAGGGTAATAGAAAATAGGTGTACAAGAATAGGTACAAGAGAAGAAGCTGTACGAGAATAGGTACAAGAGAATAAGCTGTACATGAATAAGTATACAAGAATAAGGTAAGAGGGTGAAACAGTTGTACTTCAGGAAAGGGTTAAGAGGAAGACCTCTTAACTATCTCCATATCTGAGCCACCAAGCCAAACTCTTTGGAACATCCCAAGATGAAAGTAACCCATAAACCCTGTCATTTGTTTTGAGTTGCTTTCACTGTCATCCAAATGAAGTGGTTATTTTATTCGAAGTAGTTGTTCTACTTGTATTAATTGTTCCATATGGAGTAGTGTTCTATTTATTCTAGTTATTTTACGTTAAGTAGCACTTCACTTGTTCTAGTTGTTCTGCGTGAAGTAGTGCTTCACTTGTTCTACTTATTCTACGTGAAGTAGCACTTCACTTGTTTTACTTATTCTGCGTGAAGTAGCACTTCACTTGTTCTAGTTGTTCTCTGTACAACATTATATTGTAACGTAATTCTTTAAAGTAACAGTATTAACCAAAATCTAGTATCTACAATCACCAAATGCAGATCATCTCATAAACGTTCCTAGTTAAAAAGTCACATCTAATTAACATGTATAAACAATGAAGCAAAGTTCTTTATATTTTGTTTGCGTTTTTCCTCCATAACTTGTCTCAAGATTTTAAAAACTTGCGCAATCCATAGGATGCTTTGTTATATTCATGAATGTGTCGTTCTGTGCATACGTAAAAAGTTTTGTCATTGAAAACAAATATATATTCAAAAGGAAGAAAATGTCAATGGCTTAACATATATGAAGAGTCTCCCAATTTCGAGTATATTATATAACATTGAAAGGTAAAGCAGCAAGAAACGAGGTGTAGCATCAAACTTGTAAAGAGCATATGGTAAAAAAGAAAGAGAGAGAGAAGAGAGAAAAATTAAGAACCTCGATTCCTTTGCTTCCACCAGTAACAAGTGCAGTCATGCCTTGAAGACTCCATCTGTTGTCCTTCCTAGAGCTATCTGCTTGAGCCATTCTTACTTCTCTCTCTGACGGCTTGTAGTTGAGATATGTTAATTCCCACAAAGGCTATTGCTGACAAAAGATTCAATAGGAAATTAAAGGGGGGGGGGGGGGAAAGACAACATTTGAGAAGTCGTTTTCGAACAACTGTCACAATTAATGCATGGCAAAATATTTATTCTCGAGCCAATTCTAGATGAATTCTTTCTCAATCCTAGATGACAACAAGGGTTTATTGTCAACAAAGAAAATTTTATTTTAGGCATATTTTTTTAATTTTAATATTTAATAAAATCATATTTTTATTGAGTAAAATACACCTATCATATGTGATTTTTTATATACAAAAAGAATATAATTTAAAGTAAAGCAAATCCACAATCCATAAAAATATATAAAGAGAGATGCGTAGAAAGATAGAAGGCAAAGAGAGGAGAAGAAAAAAGGGTTTTCAATAAGGACTGATGACGTGAAAGGCGGCGAGAGGAGAGAAGGTAGATGTTCTTTCTTTATGTGATCATCAATTTTTAGAAAAAGACACTTTTGATGTTCAAGAAACTTTACATCTTGCTATCAAAAAGGAGAATTTATAAAACTCTTTTGAATTCACAATTTTTAAAAAATATTCTAAAATTATTTTTTTCAATAATTATTTAAATTAAAAAATAACAAAACATATCATCTCAACATCTTTCGAAGTCCACGTGATATAAATCTCAACTCAAAAAAAATCAAACAAGTATATCATTTTTTTTTTCACATGAAGAGGCTTGTATCTTTACATTACATCGACTAATTAAGAAGGCACAATAGGTCCCGATTTGTATACATATTTTTTTACAATTTTAACAATTATAACACAACAGACATTATGAGGCAAGAGTTATAGAGCAAGTTATATTTAAAATTTGTAGTCTATTCACTGGGATATAATTCATAGCCTTTCAGAAGATGGAAAGAGTGAATCAAATTCCAATCTCTCTTTTTTGTTAACTTAGATATTAAAATTTCTATAAATTAATATCGATAAATTAATAAACTCGAATAAATAATGTTTTTGATCAATTTCGACTTAGGATCAATGTGGTAAATTGATAATTCACTAAATTTATAAAATAATACATTTTAAAAAAACACAAACACATAAGTTTCACTTGAAATATAAATTAATAATCTCCTAATATATCAAAATTATATATATATATATATATATATATTATAATATATAAAACTTAATTAAGAAGCCTTTGTAAAATATGACCCCAATGCTATTTGTTTTTCTTGAAATTGATGTCTCTTTGGATCTCATTTATAACTTTTCTTTATATTAAACAAACCACTCATAGAGTAACTTCTCTAGTTTCAGGAATTTTGCAATTTTGTATTGTTTGGCATCACCTTTTTCAATGTTGGTTGATAAATAGACCTCTTAATCATATTTGATATTGTTACTTGACTTATTTGCAAGTTAAACTTTTTTGACACTCACTATTGTAATTGCTTTTAGGTGCAATTTGGATTTTCTATGTTGTACTCACAAAATACTTTACGCATTTCTTTTGTCATTGTTGATTTCTTTATACTTTTAAGATGAGAAGCCATTGTGTTTAATTTTATCATTTGTGATATTGTATATTCTTTTTATAAATGTTTTTGTATGACTTAATGTTCATGAAGTGTATTAATTAAGTTTACATCAAATGTGAGTTTAGGTTGTTGCAAAAATGGATAGATTCATGACTTTTATTTAATACAACTAATTACACTCATAACTTGTTTTGGAAAGAAATACATAGAACAATGATATATCGTAATTCAGTAATTATGTAATATTCATATAATCACAATATACAATACATGTGTTAAGTTCTATATTTTAAAAAAATAAAAAATACTTTGATAAATTAGTTTTTTATTAATTAATGATAAATTAATAAATTATTAATTTATCGATTAAATGATATCTTAATTAATTAATAAATTTTTTTGATCCTAAAGATATTAATTTGTAGATGTTTTAGTGTATGTTCTAATTCCACAATATTGCATTGGCTAAAAAATTGTGGATTTTCGTGAGCCTACCCTTTCTAAAACATTACTTCTTTTCTATTAACTAATTTTCACTTAATGTCTTATTTCTCTTTGGATTTATTTATGCAATGTACTAATAAGCCATTTAATTATTCAATATTAATTTATATCATGACATTATCAACTACAGATGGCAACAACGCATATAGACACACACACATATTTTGTAGAAGAGTAATTATAGCCAAAATGAAAGAAGCTGTGGCTTTTGTTTCATTATGGTAGACAACAGAAAGAAAATCTAAATTCAAGCAAGTGCAGCAGCTCATAATTTTTTTTATTGACCAGCTGCATACTTGGACTAGCAGATTAAGCGAAAAAAGAAAGAGAAAGACAAGCAACAACTAGGAAGCAGTAGCTACTGTGCCAAAGCCAAATGCATCATTTCGTTTTTGGGGCATTAATAAAAACAACTCTTATAGAGAAGATGTTTTCAAAAATAGTCCTCTTTATAATTTTAACTATTTTTAATCAAGTTGAACAAAACTACCTTTAATGAAGATATAAAATTACAAGCCATGATGTTACATACCATGTACAAAAATATGTTACACGCCATGTACAATAACATGTGACACGCCATGTATAAAAACATGTGACACGTCATAGTTAGGTTGTTACATGCCATGCACAAAAACATGTGACACACCATGGTTAGGTTGTTACACACTATGTACAAAAACATGTTACACGTTATGTACAAAAACATGTGACATGTCATGGTTAGGTTGTTACACGCTATGTACAAAAACATATGACACGCTATGGTTAGGTTGTTACACGTCATGTACAAAAACATGTGACACATCATGGTAGGTTGTTACACGCCATGGTTAAGTTGTTACACGTTATGTACAAAAACATGTTACACGCCATGTACAGATACATGTAACACATCATAGTTAAGTTGCTACATGCTATGGTTATGTTGTTACACGCCATGTACAAAAACATATAACACGCCATGGTTAGGTTGTTACATGTCATATACAAAAATATGTTACATGTCATGTACAAAAACATGTGACACGTTATGTTTAGGTTGTTACACATTATAGTTAGGTTACTACACGTCATGTACAAAAACATGTGACATGCCATGGTTAGGTTGTTACATGTCATGTACAAAAACATGTGACACACCATGGTTAGGTTGTTACACACCATATTGAAGAAAAAATATTATTGTTACACGCCATGTTGAAAAAATATTGTTGTTATACGTCATATTCAAATACATTTTGTGACACTTTAATGCCTAAAATGTTGTTGTTACTTACGAACCAAAATTTCAAATCTTCTCAACTCTCTTCATTTTTTTTTTTGACAATTTGGCATCGATTAAAGTATTTTTAATATGTTTTCATAAATCAAAACACAAATTTTCTTATCTAAAACACCTATTTCGACTAAAAATCGAAAAAAAATTTCTTTGAAAACATAAGTTTATAAATTTCAAAATTTTGAGTTTATCGATGTCTAGGTTCCGAATTGATACAATTAAAAGCTATTTCAAACATCTGTGATTATTTCTACCATTTTAGTTTAATCCAAAATACCTAAAAATCAAAATTTTCAAATAGTCACCCACCCAAGCACATCAAAACCATCGCTTGGTGTCTTGAAAGCGCAGGAAAGAAAAATCTAAAAACGTGAGAGAAAGAAATCGGGAGCATAACAGATGAATGCCGAAGAGAGAAATCGATAAAAATAGAGAGAGTGGGATGGCGATGAGAGAAATCGGAAGCATAAATGGGGAGAAATTGTGATGAATGATTTAATTTATTTGAAATAGATTCAAGGGTATTTTTGTCAAGTTATGGCTAAATATGGTTAAAAACAGTTAAATTTATTTTGATGGTTATTTTTGAAATGTAAGTTATTGTTCATAATTTCCTCTTCTTATTTTTTCTTGTTTGTTTCTTGGGGAAAGCCTTATGTGCTCTTTCAAGATAGGGAATTAACCTAGCTGTTCTTCCCGAGCAAGGTCTCAGGGTAGAAGAAGGCATTTACTGACATGCCCCCATCGATGCAAAAAGTCTACCCTGTTATATAAAAGGATGTTGGTAGACACAAGAATCCCACCAAGGATGACACTTCCTCTGGCTGTCCAATGCGTCCCATTGGATAGATTCATGACTTTTATTTAATAAAACTAATTACACTCATAACTTGTTTTGGAAAGAAATACATAGAATAATGATGTATCGTAATTTAGTAATTATGTAATATTCATATAATCACAAAATATAATACATGTATTAAGTTTTATATTTTAAAAAAATTAAAAAATACTTTAATAAATTATTTTTTATTAATTAATCATAAATTAATAAATTATTAATTTATCGATTGAATGACATTTTAATTAATTAATAAATTTTTATGATCCTAAAGATATTAATTTATAGACGTTTTAGTGTATGTTCTAATTCCACAATATGCCATTGGCTAAAAAATTATGGATTTTTGTGAGCCTACCCTTTCTAAAACATTACTTCTCTTCTATTAACTAATTTTCACTTAATGTCTTCTCTCTTTGGATTTATTTATGCAATGTACTAATAGGCCTTTTAATTATTGAATATTAATTTATATCATGACATTATCAATTACAGATGGCAACAATACATACACACATATATATATATATTGTAGAAGAGTAATTATAGCCAAAATAAAAGAAGCAACAGCTTTTGTTTCATTATGGTAGACAACAGAAAGAAAATCCAAATTCAAACAAGTGCAACAGTTCAGAATTTTTTTTTATTGACCAGCTGCATACTCGAACTGGCAGATTAAGAGGAAAAAGAAAGACAAAGAGAAGCAACAACTAGGAAGCAGTAGCTGCGGTGCCAAAGCCAAATGCATCATTTCTTATTTTTCTTGTTTTGTTTCTTGGGCAAAGCCTTATGCACCATTTCAAGATAGGGAATTAGCTTGGCTGCTCATCCCGAGCAGGGTCTCATGGTAGAAGAAGGCATTCACTGACATGCCCCCATCGATGCAAAAAGTCTGCCCTGTTATATAAGAGGATGCTGGTAGACACAGGAATCCCACCAAGGATGACACTTCCTCTGGCTCTCCAATGCGTCCCATTGGAGTTCGAGAGATGATATTCTCTGAAAACTTTTGAATGTACTGCAAGCAAGGAGGACAACAAGTATAGATACTGCTAATTAACAACACTTAAAACGTAATACAGTTTGAGGAACAAAAACTTGCATGCTGTAGTGTAGCCTTTCCAGCATTTATGAGTTCTTGCCATATACTTTTTAATAATATGAAAATCCTAGCAACCAATATACTTATTTGTTGTGATTTACTTCATAATTCTCCTTGGATATCCTTTTTGATTACTCTGAATGATATGATCATGCTGATAAACTTAAAGACTACAAGCATGGGAGGAAAAATATATATATTTTACATCTTCAGTAAGGGGAGTTCGGATGAACCAAGGTGCAACAGAGTTGACCCTTATGTTGTCCTTTGCCCACTCACATGCCAAGTATTTTGCAAGGTGGTTCATGGCTCCTGCAAATAATGGAATGGCAACCTAAATTCTCAATCTTGAACGATTACTCAACTATATGCTTGCAATAAAGGTTTCATTTGCCAGGAAAATTATATATATATACACGCACATACCTTTTGTTGCTCCATATAAAGATCCAAAACTTACTGATACCACACCAGCAATCGAAGAGAGAAAAACAATGCTTCCTGCCCCTGAAGCTTTCAAAAGAGGATAGGCAAGTTGACAAGTTGTAAGCAGACTCAAAATTGGTCCCCATCATAAATGAGAAATCTTCAGTGGTGATGTCTGGAGTCGGCTTTAAAATAGCTGTCCCCACATTGTTAATCTATAGCCACACCAATTTGGCATTTATATTGATATTTGAGGATACTAGTTTGGCATTGTTGCAATCACAAATGTCGTCTCATTAGCAAAACTCAGGAGTCGAGACACTATGCAGAATGAGAGTTTGATGAACTTCCAAAAAATAAAGTGAAAAAAAAAAAGGGGGGGGGGGGAAGGAAGGAGAGTAAAGAGAATGCTTAAGAGCAGCAAAGTGAAGAAAAAATAGAACAACTTCTTCATTCATATCAGTTTGCTACTTAAAGCTTAAGTACAGGGAATAAAAAGAGAACCATAAGACATGAAATTAGAAACTGAAAACTACCCACTAAGTAAACTCAATAGATAACTGATCCATAATTCTAAGTGGTAGACTAACATGTGCCAAGTAGGATAACCAACAGTAACTGACTGCAACATAAAAAATAAGACTAAACTTAAATGAGTCTTATGCACCAGCATGTAGTATCTGCTGGTTGCTCAGATAAACACTAGCAATGGTTAAAGAGATGCATTCCAACTTCAACAGAGTTACCAGAAAAAGAAAAGAATCAGAATGGATGTTTACTTACCAGGATGTTGAGTTTTCCTCCAAATTCAGAGGAGACTGTTTATTAGCTTCTCTCTTTGGGCCTGCGATGATACATCACAGACTGAACCAGTAACCTGGAAACCCTTCGCTGCCCAGTCAAGTAAGCATTTGTTGAGGTCCGTTTCAGTCCGGGAGCATGTGTGTATTCTTGCTCTCAGTCCAGCTAATTCCTCTATGATAGCATGCCTGGTTGCAGTATTAATTTGTGATGAGTAAAATATTAGCTCCGTCTTGGCATAATCCAAGGAAAAGTAAATTAATGTCTTCACATCAGCATGTTAATTGTAATATAAGCCTTTAACAATTTCCCCTAGAATCCAATAAATGAAATCAAAATCGTCTTGGTGAACCGACCATCACAGTCACTTTTAGCAACACAAAAATCTAATTCCTGTTTTTCCTTGATTTACAAAATCTTTTATCGAATATAATGATCTAATCACCAAAACAGATCACTTCATCACTTCATACCAAGCGCCCCTAGTTAAAAAGTCGCATCTAATTAAAATGTATAAACAACAAAGCACAAGTTTTTATTTATTGTTTTTGTTTTTGTTCCAGAACCTGTCTCAGGATTTTATTAACTTACTCAATCCACATAATGCTTTATCGCATTCAGAACTGTATAGTTCTGGGTATACATAAAAGGTTTTGTCATTGTCAATAAACATATAACTAATTCTTAAGTTGTTGTACCTAAGTGAATAGTCAATGAGGGAAGTAAAGGAGAAGACAATGTCAATGGCCTGATATATATGAACCGTCCCCCAATTTCGAGTATATTATATATTGAAAGGTAAAGCAGCAAGAAACGAGGTGTAGTATCAAATTAACAAAAGCAGAAGGTAAAAAGAAAGAGAGGGAGAAGAGAGAAAGAGAACCCGATTCCTTTGGTTCCACCAGTAACAAGTGCAGTCATGCCTTGAAGACTCCATCTGTTGTCCTTCCTAGAGTTATCTGATTGAGCCATTCTTACTTCCATCTGTTGTCCTTCCTAGAGTTATCTGCTTAAGCCATTCTTACTTCTCTCTCTCTCGGCTTGTAGTTGAGATATATTAAGTATATATAGACAGTTTCTTCCCACGTAGGTCATTGCTGACAAAAGATTCAATAGGAAATTAAATGGGGAAAGGACAGCAGTTGAGTAGTTGTTTCCATAATGTGGTCACAATGAGTGGCAATTTTAAACAAATAATATATTAATGAAAAATTGGATAGATTCTAATAGTACTTGCTATTTTAATTCAAAAAACGTGTTTAGTAAGTTAAAAGAAGATTTACGAGCTTGCCCTGTGAAATGAGTGTGGAATCATTTTTCAAGGTACCATTCAGATTTGGTTGCTCGTTTCAACAAAGCCCAAAATATGCAAATACGGTTTATAGAGGATCAAAGTTACATACATGCTGGGTTTCTTTGTTTAGGCATAAAAACAAAGTTCAGGCATATGAATGGGCTTGAACTAGCCTTCTCAGGCTCTGGCCTTGGCCGACCCATGACACGTCTAGTTGAAAGGAGTCTTATTGTAAGAGTCTTATACATGGCAAATTGCGAAGTGGGGTGGGTGGTGTTCAATTTCTTTTCAAGCTATGTTTGATGGGAAGAAGAGGCCGTTCAGTGTGATCCCTCCATCAACGTAAATAATCTGCCCTGTTATATAAGAAGCTGCAGGCAGGCAGAGAAATGCCACCAATGACGAGACTTCCTTTGGCTCTCCGGCGCGTCCCATCGGAATCTTAGTGATGAAAGCCTCAAGTGCTTTTTCATCATGAAAAACCTACAAAGGAGAACGGAAAACAATCGTAATCAGCTCTTTCAAAATTGGAGAATGTGGAGTAAAGTATGCTTTGACGAAGCTTTCCCAGTTTTCTAGCAAGGACAATGTAGCATTTGGTCTGCTAATGTTAGGTTGGCCTGTTGCCTCTTCTGCTAAATAGCATTTTTCTAAGTTCTTGTCATGGTGCTAAAGTGATCCCACATGTTCATCTTTTCTCCAACAAAATCACTTTTATTTTTATATTGGACGATATTCGTGCTGGCTAAGTCCTATTATGATCATGCTGAATGATGATAAGCCTAGGGAAAGCTATTTACAGGTTCAGCAAGGGGAGTTCTGATCAGTGAAGGTGCAACAGCGTTGACCCTAATATTATCTCCCGCCCACTCACATGCAAGGTGTTTTGCAAGCTGGTTCATGGCCCCTGAAACAGATACATGATATTCAGGGAAATGGCAAAAAATTTAAGGTCAAACCTTCAATTTCGAAATGAATTTGTGCATATATACTTGCAGTAGAGGTAGTATATCAGGCAAGAGAGTTACCTTTGGTTGCTCCATATGTAGGCAAAGTTCTTACTGGTGTTAGGCCAGCAATTGAAGAGAGAAGCACAATGCTTCCTGCCCCTGAAGCTTTCAGAAGAGGATGTGCAAGTAGGCTCAAGTTATGAGCTGATTCAAAATTGGTACCCATGAGAAATGAAACTTCTTCAGCCGTTTCCTCTGAAATCGGCTTTGCAACAATGGTTCCCACATTGTTTATCTGCAGTCGCACCAAACATCAGAACCACGAATTTCACAAAAACTCAAGAAATTATGACACCCAGTAATTTTGGAAGGAAGTAGGAAAGCAGATGATGATAATCACCAGGATGTCAAGTTTCCCGTTGAATACAGAGGAGGCAGTGTTAATTAGCTTTTCCCCTTGGGCCTTAGACGAAACATCACAGGCTGAACCAGTAACTTGGAAGCCCTTTGCTTGCCATTCAAGTAAGCACTTGTTGAGCTCGGTTTCGGTTCGGGAGCATGTATGAATTCTTGCTCCTAGTCCCGCTAGTTCCTCTACGATAGCATGCCTGATTGCAGTACTTGGTGTCAGTCAAACAGCAGGTAAAGGAGCAAAACAGTCCCCAATATCAAGAATAAAGCAGCAACAAAGGGCTGTGGTCTTTGAATATATAAAAAATGTTATATATTTTCATGTAAAAAAGTCCAAGAATCAAAAGAGAGAGAGAGGGGGAAGAGAGAAAAAGAACCCGATTCCTTTGGTTCCACCAGTAACAAGGGCAGTCATGCCATGCAGACTCCATCTGTTATCCTTGCTAGAGCTATCTGCTTCAGCCATTCTTACTTCTCTGTCTGCCTCTTCCTTTGTCTGCTTGCAGTTGAGATATATTATGTGTGGCACATAGTTGCCTTCCCACATTCGCCATTGGTACAAAAGATTCCATAGGAAATTAAATGGGAGAAAAGGACAGCAGTTAAGTAGTTTTGGTTCCACACGGCAGTCACAATGTATGGACAAGGGCTATAGTCAATAAAGAATAAGATACCGTTGTCCATATCCCATTGTGCTTGGTAATACCAATAGCCATTAGACCTTGCTTTTAATTAGCTCTCCTTCATAATTATTTAGGTGCATAAGGCATTACTAATTACTCAACAATTAGGGAGGTAGTTGATTTTCTTTTTCATCCATGTTTAAGGAGTAATAACAGAATAATTAACCAACCATTGGTCAAGTTTTTATTGTTTAGATAAATGTTTGACAAAAATCATATGAAAAATTATCACCTAGGAAAGTGGTTGCTCCAATCACTGAATTTATTATTATACTACCTGTAGGGATGAGCAAACCAAACTAGATTAATTATCCACTCAAATCAAATACAATTTTGATAAAATGGTTTGGTCTAATTGGTTCATTAAATTAATTGGTTCAAAATGTTTGGTCCAATTGATTTTTTTGGTTGGTTTTTGGTTTTAAAATTTTTGAACCAATCCACTCAAAAAATACGCTAATTATATATATATATATTAATATATAAAATATATTTTTATATATATATATANAAAGTGGTTGCTCCAATCACTGAATTTATTATTATACTACCTGTAGGGATGAGCAAACCAAACTAGATTAATTATCCACTCAAATCAAATACAATTTTGATAAAATGGTTTGGTCTAATTATATCATTGGATCAATTGATCTAAAATGTTTAGTCTAATTAGTTTTTTGGTCAGTTCTTGGATTTAAAATTTTTGAACCAATCCACTCAAAAAATACGCTAATTATATATATATATATTAATATATAAAATATATTTTTATATATATTAAGAAAATGGATAATAAACTTAATTAATAATGTCACGATCCAAATCGGGGAGCTGTCATTGATGCACGAGCCCAGCAGGCAAAACCCACGAGATCTTAGCAAGTGTACAAAATTTTGGATCAAATTAGAACATATAACACATAGCCAAGGGTTTTCCACAATTGTATATTCATAATATAATTTAAATTCAAATACATGTCAATTACCCCTTGGTGTCATGGGCCAAAATTTAAGCTCAACCTCGTGTGACCTTGAATTCTGAAAATAAAACTTAAGTAAGCCTATAAATCATGAACCCATATTCTCAACCCAAAAGACATGCCTAATAGGTGGTGGAAGATCCATGTTTATATATCCAAGACCCACTTCATCTCTTATTGATGTGAGATCCATGACATTTTACCCCACCTAATTATGTAATACTTTTGTTGCACTGGCTCTTTACTTGTAGAGGAGAGGGACTCTTACTCTAATTCAGGTCTACCTTGACCCTTATATCTCTCATGGGGGCCCACATTAGTGAATATCTGAGTTTGCTTTGATACCACTTGTCACAAGCCGGAACTTAAGCCCACCCTCTTTACCCGTAGAGGAGAGAGACTCTTACGCTAGTTCGGGTCTACCTTGATCTTTGTATCTCTCATGGGGGCTTACATTAGTGAATATCTGAGTTTGCTTTGACACCACTTGTCATAAGCCGAAACTTAAGCCCAACCCCATATGGTCTTAAACTTTAAAAATAGAGCTTAAGTAAGCCTATAAATCATAGATCCATGTTTCTAATCCAAAAGACATGCTTGATAGGTGATGAAAGACCCATGTTTATATACTCAAGACTCACCTCATCTCTTACTGATGTGAGATCCGCGACATTGGCACATAGTTCATGCTGTTTCTGAACCTACACAAGCCATACATTGGCTAACAAGGTGGTTGGTCTCATACAACTCTTAATACAATAATAACATAAATTGACATGATGCCAATACATGCTGAAAGCTAATTCTGAAGTGGAAAACCCATAGTCAAACATAGCAGGGTTGATATATCAAAATGGAGACTTACCAAATGCCAAAATTGGTTTGTTAAATGATGGCCCTAGCCACACACTGCCCAATGACTTATTTATCTGCACATGCTACAATAAAAGGGTGAATTATCTAATAGTAAGAGGTGCAAACAACTCAAATATATTGGTATAGATAGTCATACACACACACACACACACACACACACATATTACACCATCATGCATACAAAATGTTCTAACAAACATTTCCAATATTAGGGGTATATCATTCATCCTTAAGAGTATTCCATAAATTTCTCAAATCATATGGATACCATTATATGTCCGTAAATAATGCATATCAAATTAGGCTTATTTATGAAGCCATTACAAATTTGATCTTCATAGGCACACCATATTTGCCAATGTGTCATATTAAATTCAAATTTATCTCTATTTACTCGAGGTCATAACATATCACTCATATTTCAAATCATAATCATAGAGTGATCATTCTTGGACATAATCAAATCACACATGTTGGCTAATCGACAGAGTTAAATCACGTTCAAGTTTAAGTCGTTGGTGGAGCATTAAATCACGCACGTGCCGAAGCAATGGGCAGAGGATCAGATCACGCTTGGAGTTGAAACATTCGGTGGAGAACAGATCATGCTCAATGTTGAAACAATTGACGAAGAATCAAAGTCATCATTTAAAGGTACTCGACAAATGGCATCAAGTGGGACTAATACCACTATCCCTTTAGGCATAGAACAAAGTCACAACAATAGGACTCCACTCAACCTTAAATCAAACCAACGTCCGAAATTCTCCTCATCGAACGGAATATAAATCCACAATCAAGGCCATCATGCCTTTGATATCACATATATCCACCATTTCACATCAAAGATTATTCTTAATGAATTTCAAATATTATCTAGCTCAATACCATTTCTAAGTGCTCTCGATTCTCCAAGGCATCAGATATTCATAATCCTCTAAGAGGTTAATTGTCTAGAGTAACTATTCCTAGACATTCCTCATAATTCACTAGACTTCCTAGTCAAGGCTCAAACATACACCGCTATCCACCACTATGTGGCTTGCGCTATGGCACACACATACACAACATTTATATCATATATATATATATAATTTATTAATTTAGACACATCCATCTAGGCATTTATATATGTACATAATATTTTCGTACCATGGTAGTGCATCATTCAATGCGTGATGCATGACATCCATTTTATTTAACAAATAAACCCACTCACAATAACAGTCGAAGGCACTTTTTCATAACCAAGCTCAACTTCTAGCCTCCAGCCATTGCCTAGCTCACCAATAAGTCAATAGGTTCAATTTCCTCTTGAACAAATCAAAATAATAATTATTTCCTAGCTTTCAAATTTTTCAACTTTTCAAAAATAAGCTTTATTCTAACTTTTCATTGTTATAAAACCTATGTTCCAAATCTAAAGTTTAAAAGGCTTAAATCCTTACCTTAAATGTTAGATTACCCAAATCTTAACTCCAAATCTCCAGCAAAATCAAGGGAGAATTATACCTGCGCTAAAATGAATGGGTTTCAAAATTCTAAATCAATTAAATCAAAAATCAATTGGTAAAAATGCTTAACCTTACCTCTAGAGTGGCTTTCCAAGCTTTAATCCACTTTAATTGAGCCTAAAAATCAAGTTGGGGCCCTAGGGTTTTGGTGGGTGGAGAGAGAAAGGGGTTTGGGTTTTGTTTTAAATTGAATGGAATGCTAAGACCCTTTTTATTTTTGCAATTATATAGGGATGTATTGATACATTTGCACAATTTTCCTTCAAATCTATCAATACATGGAGTCATGTATCGATAGTATCGTTAGATTTCAAACAGAATGCTTTCTGCCTGAAATCTATCGATGATTTGAGAATCTATCGATACTTTTTCCATTGAATGCCTCCTATTTCAGATCTATTGATACATTTGAACAATGTATCGATAGATGTTCATCTTAGTTCAAATCTATCAATACATTCTTTGAATTTATTGATACATTTGAACAATGTATCGATAGATGTTCATCTTAGTTCAAATCTATCAATACATTCTTTGAATTTATTGATAGAAAATGTCTAGATTGCTTCATATTATTTTTCCAGCCAAGAATGTATCAATACACTTTCCCTTATATAGACATTTTCAACACTCCAACTTAAAAAAATCCAAATCTTAACATCCCAAATCATTCCTTGTTTAAATCACACCTTAAACAACTAGTATAACTCATAATTCTTATACATATATTCTCAAATATAAGATCAAATCTCAAACTTTAAGCTTCATCATATATGACTCTCGAGTAAAAAGAAAGAGTGAGAAAGCAAAGAATAAATGAGTAGCCACACAAATATGATTGACAATTAATGTCTGAAAATACGACAACAGGAATAGAAAGCAGGGAAATGACAAGTAACAAATTAGCAAATATGATCCTATATGCTGCTGTGCCACAATAACATGACTGAAAGTGATAGTGAAGATCATCAATTATTATATTTTAAAAGTTACAGATATAGATTGTAGATTATACTTTAATCTCTTTATAAACATGTGAAATTTTACGAAAATGTAAATGAATATAATTGTCTTTCTTTACTTTTATTTTTTAAGTAGTTAATTGATACTTTTCAACTTTTTTTTTAGATAGACATTTCATTTCAACGAAGAGAAATTTAAATCAAATTCTTGTAAGAGTACAAGACAACACCAGTAAGTTACTATTTAAACCCATAATCAACTTAAAAGCCAGACTTTGCAAGAAAACCACCCAGCAAAAGTGTCACATTCATTCCTAGAGAGGAATCAAGACAGAACCTATACATCAATTCAATCAAAACTCACAAATCCTACCCCATCTATACAAAAACCTGATTCAATCAAAGATCAGCAAACAATATACTCTTCAATTAAGTAATACGTTTATTATCACAATCTTTTTGAGACCAACTCACATAAGAGATGATGAAATTGTTCTAAGCTTCCTTGTAACTAACATTCGGATAATCAAAAAACAGATCAAAATCTTCTGAATTTATTGCACTATCTTCCCTTCTCACATGGCATCAAAGTCTATTATCAGGATTGTTACAGCTTTCAGTACTGTGACGAAAAATCACCATAGACTCATCTTAAAAAACTCACAAGTATTGATGTTGTAATTTTTCTTTGATTTGTGCTTATTGTCTCCAATTGTTTGTTCATTGAATCTATAACTTTATACAAGGCTTTCGTCCCAAAATTTTTTTTTTCTAATTCCGTCATTGATGGTGCACTTGTGATCAATATAATTGTTTCATATTGAAAATAGTGGAATATAGTACACACGGAACTCAATCATTCAAAAAGACAAAATCTTATTCATTATTTCAAGTTTTCGTGTTCAAGTGTTCTTCAGTATATATGTACGTGTAAGTCCAATTTCTTTATACTTAAATAAGTCTTAATTCTTTTATTTCAATTAATTAAATCTCTTTATTTTTATTTTTACTCAAATAGATCTTTATAGTTAAGGATTAATTTATAATTATCATTAATCAAAATATCACTTGTTATTTTATGTTCATGTGATACTGACGTGACGTTGATGTAAAGGGTGAAAATATTACATAATAATGTCAACATGTCACATTAGTATGTTACATTATTATTTATTATATGTTAATTTACCACATAACATAGAATGAAAAGTGATATTTTGACTAATAATAATTAATAATAAAAATTTATTTGACTCAAAATAAAAATGATAAAAACTTAATTGAACGTAATGAAAGAATAAAAACTTAATTATTTAAATTTTTTGAATAATTCAAGATTTTTTTAAAATAGACCTTGGCATGTCAAATTAAATCACTTCCTATCCTTAGCAAAAGAAAATGAATGCAAATAGACAATGCATTCGGTAGCTTAAAAATAATGGAAGAGAAAGAGAAAGAAAGAAATTCAAAGGCGCTTTCAATTTCTTAGTTGTAATCACATGCCCCACCACTTTGTTTTGCCAGTTTCGTACAATAATTCAGCAAGTAGATGATCAGCCTTGCAATGCTTTTTCATGCATATGGGAAGGAGAAGCCATTCACGTCACCCCTCCATCAACACAAATAATCCGTCCTGCTATGTAACAGGCTACCGATAGGCATAGGAATGCCACCAAGGAAGACACTTCTTTAGGCTCTCCAATCCGTCCCAAAGGAGTTCTTGAGATTACAGATTTCAGACATTTTTTCTTCTTCGAAAGCCTGCAAGGGAGAGGAACAAAGTGTGAGATTATAATTTGCCTGATCTAGACTTTTTCACTGGTGGATTAATTTATGCTACATATAAATGGCACATTAATTAGAAAATTGATCTTATTACAGCTTTGGTAAGAGGGGTTCTAATGAACGCTGGCGCAACACAATTAGTCCTTATATTGTCTTTTGGCCACTCACAAGCTAAAGTCTTTGTAAGTTGGTTCAATGCTCCTGCAGATTGGGAGGATCACACCCTTTTGAGGCATTTTTTTTTTCCAATTTAGAACGCCATATTTGTTGCAAAATTATGGATGTAAAAGAATCTACCTTTGGCTGCACTATAGAAGGATCCACCTAGATTTATTGATATAACAGCAGCCATTGAAGATATGAAAACAACGCTTCCTGCTCCCGGAGCTTTGAGATCAAGGGGATGTGAAAATTGGCACAGATAAGATGCAGATTCGAAATTCGTATTCGTTAGAGTTGAGAACTCTTCAGCGGTGAACTCCACAGTTGGCTTCCATAAATATACTCCGACATTGTTTATCTAGAGACAGAAAACTGGCATATAAAAGAACCTAATTCCACCATGTAGAAGTTTTCTGAATCTGAGGAAATCTAGTTGGACTTACGAGGATGTCAAGTTTCTCATTGAAAAGAAAGGAGACTGTGCTCACTAGTGTTATGATTAAATCAATACAGTAGAATCAAGCATGCAGAGAAGAAGATGTAAAACAAAATAAAACAGAGGAGCTTAGTTAATATTGATCATATCCATTAACTAAAGAAAGATACATGAATATATACATTAGATGCATGGTTAACACTTGTACAAAACTACCAAGTGTTTAACATAGGATTAAGATAAGCATGCAATGCTTACACGTTCAACTACATGTAGCAGCAACCAAGACTCTGGCTTATGAAACCAGTACAATGAAGCAAAATGGACACTTGTCCAAAACTTAGTTAAATAGAAAAACAACACTCAAGCTAGTTTTATCTCAACAACTACCTTTTCTCGTTGTGCTCGGGATGAAACATCACAGACTGAGCCTGAGACTTGGAAGCCTTCTTCTCCCATACACTTAAACATTGTTTAAGTTGTGTTTCAGTCGAGAGCATGTATGTATCCCGGCCCCAAACGTTGACAATTCCACCACAATGGCATACCATCTGCTGCTGTTCTTCTTTCTTCTCTCTGCCTCAGCCATTTTCCTTCCCAACGTCTTTCTATCTTCCTCCCTTACTCTGTTAAGAAGACTAGATAAACTATTTATAGATACCAGATGCAAATTAAGAACCAACTGTCAAATTTCAAACGTTCAACACTTGACTCTTGTAAAGCAAAAAACGTGAAACGAAAATTGTCTTTGAAGACTTACCTCTTCTAGTGAGAATTCAAGTATGCTTTATTGCTTCAAGTTTTTGTTTCTGAAAATGTTTAGTTTGCCTAGTTTACTTGTCCAGTCCAGTCCTTACTAGCCCATTTGATTTGAAATCTTCCCATACCGGCCCCTAAGCTTAGCAAATAATCATTCTTAAATTTTAAATGAACGATAAAAACAAAATCAAATGACCCAAACTCAAGCCGAATCATGAAGAACATGTCATAAATTTTAACTACAAATTCTTGCAACTCAACAACTTATTTTTTTCCAATAAATGGAGAACTTTTACTCCCTTTCTGAGAATGAATTCAATAATAAAATTTAATTTTTATTTTTCAAACTTGTACTTGAAAATAATAGATTTTACATAAGGAGATGCTTATGAAATTCCTCTATTTTGCTTTTGTTTCTTTAATCAAAAAGAAAAGTGATTGCTAAACGTTAAAAGAGATGTTTATACTAACCCTGCTTATTTCTTAATAAATTCCTAATATAAGGAAATATCCTAACATAGGTCTAACTATTTATAAAATAAAACAGTAAGAAACTTTTTTTTTTCATAATTTGAATTTTATAAATACAGTAGCACAAATGTCATTTTGGGTTAGTGTATTACAACATACATCTCTATCTTTTTTGTCTCGGAAAAATGAGAGAAATAAGGGTTTGGGTCTTTCTTGTAGAACATTTAAGCCTGATAAGATTAAGAGTAATATATACCCGTTTATTTCACCTACAAGAACTAAGAAAAGCATGCCAGAATGCAAATTTGTGTCGTACAACAAAATTTGCTGGTCTTTTCATTCAATTGGGAAGAACACGAATCAATGAACGTCAAGCTCCTGCTCGTTCAAAGCTGTTCATCACAATTCATGATCATCTGTCGGCTTTTTCCTTTTTACGGTAAAAGTCTAGCATGACAAGATGTTTGTCTTGAAGCCCAAGGACTAGAAATTAAGTTCCCATGAAATTTATCGAGCTTTCGATGAAGAACAAGTCACCAGGGAAAGCCAACATCTACTTGCTTGGTAAAGAACAAATGATTACACCTATACAAATATGATTGAACATTAATGTCTTAAATAGGACAACAAAATAGAAATCGCTTATTAAAACTCCAGGTTTTGGGGTCAAATTAAATCCTAAACCCATCTCTTTGTTCTTGTTCAAAGTCTTGCTCTTGGGAAGAAGAACCCATTTGCTGTCACCCCACCATCAACACAAATAATTTCCCAGTTATGTAGGAGGCTGCTGGAAGGCATAGGAATGCTACCAAATGGGCAACCTCTTTGGGCTGTCCAGGGCGACCGAGAGGGGTTCGAGAGTTCAGAGCTGCCAGAAATTCTTTGCTACTGAGAATCTGACAAGAAAAAATGGAAGTAATTCAATATCACAGTTACAATATATTTATTAATCCAAGAGAAAAGCATGGTGAAGAGATGTTCCTGGTTCAACAAGTGGGGTTCTAATGAAATAAGGTGCAACACAATTGCTCCTGATATTGTCTTTTGCCCACTCACATGCCAAATTCATAGTCAGCTGATTCACTGCTCCTGTATAAAGATATTTGACCAAAATTTACACTTAACAAATTAAACTGCATGCATTAAAATTCAGGATTACTAAGATTTAGTTTTTCTCCGAAGCACCTTTAGTTGCTCCATAGATAGATCCAATATTGAGCGAGAGCACACCAGCAACAGAAGAAACAAAAACAATGCATCCAGCTCCTGATGCTTTGAGAAGGGGATAAGCAAGTTGGCAGAAATGGAAAGCAGATTCAAAATTGAATCTTAGATTACTAAGATTTAATCTAAGCATGCTTCCTACCATCTAGTGTTTACACTTGAAAACTTCACATAGAAGAGATAACGAGTCAACCTTAGGAAGAAGTTAACTTACAAGGATGTTGAGTTTTCCGGTTAAGAGAGGAAACTTTGCTCATCAGCCTTTCCCTTTCAGCTGGAGAGGCTACATTACAGACTGAACCAACAACTTGTAAACCTTTCGTCCTCCATTCTTTCAAGCATTCATTCAGCTGATCTTCATTGCGCGAGCACGTATAAACTGTTGCCCCTAGCGCTGCCAACTCTTCCACCACAGTATGCCTAAAACATAATTTAATACGACATATTGGAGCAACAGATATTAACTGAAAGAGCAATCTCATGACTACAGAGGGAATAGAGAAGGAAACTAGCCATTACCCAATTCCTTTTGTTCCACCAGTAACAAGAGCAGTTGCTCCTTTGAGAGACCATTGGCTGTCTCTACAGCTTGGGGTTCCATCCCTTGCCATTTCTCTCTCTCTCTCTCTATCTCTCTTTCACTCTCCGGTCAAGAGCTTGATGTTCAGTACTGCAGCTTTTTGGAGCTCAAATTTTGGAAACAAGCGTAAAGAACAATATAGTGACAAAGCCCAATGCCAGTCAACTATCGACGAGTACAATTAAAAATATACAACGACAGACTGCTAGCTGGTCGCATATGCCGATTGTGGGATTCATAAAGAAATTGTGAGAAATAATTTTTTTATTTAAAAGTATATTTTATTATAATTTTAATTAATTTATCACATGATTTGACAATAATACTTTTTAAATAATTTCAGATAAATTAAAATAATTTTAGCTTTTTTTATCCCGTTATCTAGATAAAAATTTTAAAATTAAATCCTGATTTCTCTTACCAAATACTGTCTATCTCGTCATTCAGCTCTTTCTCGTCATCCCAAAAAACAGATATGACATTAAAGTAGGTATTTTAGGTTATTAGATTTATTGGTTTATTCATAGAACTCTAAAATTAAGGATTTAAAATTGAGTAGATATATTTATAAATTAGAACACTATATGACTTTGGCAATTTAAACCTAGCTACGAGCAGGTAAATCAATTAGTTATTAAGTATTACATTACTAGCTTTTAGGCATCGTGTTACTAGGTTTTTAGATATTGCGAGACTAGTTTTTAATCATTGCATGACTTAATTATTGCGTCTCTGGTTTTTAGGCATTACGTGACTAGTTTTAGGTACTACGTGACTGATTTTTAGGCATTGCGTGAGTGATTTTTTAGCATTGCCTAAGTCATATAATGCCTTACTGACTAGTCATACAATGCCTTACTGACTAATCATACAATGCCTTACTAACCAGTCATGCATTGCCCATCAACTAATCACGTAATACTATATTAATCAGTCATGCAATACCTAAAAATTAGTGATGCAATGCCTTAAAACTAGTCACCTAATGCCCCAAAACCGGTTACGCTATGCCTAAAAACCACTAAAACTATTGAATTTCATTCAACAAAATCAACAACTTCAAACAATACACTATATTCCATTTAACGACATAATCAACGAATATACTTACTTGACCAAGAATGCTCGAAATGCTTAAAGGTTTTCCTTCTTGTATCAAAAACCATTCTAAAATGCTTAAAAAATGCTTAACATGCACAAAGGTTTTTCTTCGTGTATCAATAACTACTCCAAAATATTCAAAATGCTTAAAAGTTCTTTTTTCTGGCAAGGAATACTCTAGAGATGAATGGTTTGGCGAGAAAAGTTCAAAGGATATGAGTCGATTTGAGATGCGGATCTAAACATATAAGTTGGTTTCATTAAAGGTAATTTTGTCTAAAATTAATTTTTCTTAACTAAAAATAGTTAAAATTATAAAGAATGCTATTTTCGAAAATACCTTATGTATAAGGGGTATTTTTGAAAAGAACCCTTGATAAAAAAGGAGCAATTGCTAATAAACAATTATGCCAAATTCAACACAATCAAATAAGGACTAGAAAACCCTGCCATAAGTGCCTAACCAGGCTTTAACAAGTTAATTAACTTGTTCCTGGTATCAAAGATTAGAAGAAATATGCTTTGCAAACTGAAAAGATATGGTAGGTTAGGAATATCTAGCTTTAGCTATAAAAATTTGGCACTCTTTGCGAAATGATGGTGGTAATATGGCACAAAAAGTGGTGTTCTCTGGATATGCTTAATAATGGAGAAATATGGCAATGATCAATCTAATTGGCTTCCATCCATTGCTCGACCTTCTAAAATGTCATCGGCTTGGCGAAGCATAATCAACATATCGTCCATCAAAGAGGTTCAGGAACTTATAAGATTTCATGCATGTCGATGCCTCATTGGTAATGATGCCCTTCTCATTTTTTGACTTGATAAATGGGCTTTGGAAAATGAAGCTCTTTGCTTCAAATATCCTAGACTTTTCTCTATTGCAATGGACAAGGGGCCATAGGTGCATGATATTTGGCACAATGGCAATTGGTCTATCTCTTTTTGACGCAACTTTTTCTCATGGGAGGTTGAGTTTTATAGCGAGCTTCGTTCATTGTTGGGTCACATTGTTCTTGTTCTGAGCAAAATGGATAAACTTATATGGAAGTATAACTCTAGAGGTAACTTTTTAGTCAAAACATTTTGCTCTTTACTTGATGCTAGTTCTAATAGTCACACTTCATGGCTCCACTTTGTTTGGACATTATCTGTCCCCTTAAGTTTCAAAGCTTCTTATGGCTCGCTACTATTTACTCGATCCCCTTCAAAGCCTTCCTTCACTTGAGGGGGGTGGACTTCAGCTCGAAGCAACTACATTGCACTTGGTGTGGTTATGAGTTAGAGACATGCTCACACATCCTTCTCACATGCCATTTTAATTGGACAACATAGGGCCTTGTTCTTTAATACTAGAGGATGTGATGGTCCTCTCTTTGTACTATATCATCCTTTTTGCAATCTTGGGCTGGTTGTGCTTTGGTGAATCACACACACTAGCGGTGGATGATAGTTTGTTGTGTCACGTTTTAGTCTGTGTGGTTGGCTTGTAATGAGTTGGTTTTTAATAGCAAAGTATGGAATGGGTCTGAAATATTTTTTTTTATTCGAATGCGATCTATGCTCTGGGTGCACGCATGTGATGGCATTGATGTGGTTGATGATAATGGCTAGTGGCCCGAACCCCGACACACATATATTACACGGTCCCTCTCTCCACTCGCAACTAGGGGTCTCTTGGATACCTTTATCTGAAGATGAGTTTAAATTCAAAGTGGATGGCTCAGCAAAGGGTAAACCAAGCCCAGTAGGATGTGGTGGAGTACTATGTAACTCTAATGGTTATGTTGTGGGCAAGGGCGGATTTAGAAAATTTTCTAAGTGGTGTTATAAGTAAAATAATAATAATAATTAAAAAATTGTTTACTCAATTCAAGATCTGTCGAGAGAGCACTTAGATCAAATTCAATACAACTTTGCTTAGAAGATTATTGAGTACCATCATTAGTAGAATTATATTCTTGTTGATTAGGATTTGAATGTTGTAAGACAATTCCTTGTATTTTAAAATTATCTTTTCAAGACTTATTTATACAAAAACCTGTTAAAAATTATTACTAATTTCTCATTAGCATATTCAACAACTAACAATTTGACAAATTTCTATTCATCGATCAAACTAAGTATATGCATCTACAAACTACGTAAACTTAAATACAAAAATTAAATAATCAAATAATACATCTACAAAATAAATCAAAAAAAGAAAGACGCATAATTTCAAAATATTATTTGACATGTAATACTATTTTCTGTTAGCAAGATTTTGTTCGAATCCTAAACTATCAAATTAATCAAAAATATTTACACATGAATCATTTAAACACTTGATTTGGGTTGAAAATTATTTATAGTTGAACAATTAAAGTTTAGATGAGTTGTTTTGAAAGAGTAAAAAATGCAACCAAAGATCTAGAAGAGAAATCTCATTGCAGGTCTCAAAAGTAATATTTGAATTTTTGGAGAAAAAGATTTTAGTTTAGGTTTTGACTTTTTTAATAAAATCTTAAATTATAAATTTTTTATCTTTTAATATTTAAATATTAATATATAAATTATTTTTTGATAAATTTATTTTGACCGGTAATTTTTGACCCCACTCTTTACAAAATTGTAAAAAAATTAGTGAGTTCTTTAGTGTTATTAATCAATAAAATTCTAGATAAGTAATATACTTAGTATAACATGACACCACTCTTATATAGCTGGGTCTGCCCATGATTGTGGGTGTCTTGTTTGGCCCACTTGGCATCCAAGACTCCAACTTTGCAGAGCTTATGGTCATTCTTCATGCATTGCATCTTTTCTCTCACTCCTCTTTCACAAGTTCTAAGTTGATTATTGAATCTAACTTCAAGAATGTTCTATCGTGGGTGACCAACATTGATACGAGGCTTTGGGACAAGTGATATTTATTTAATGAGATTGATGCACTTGTTCTTTCACTGGACATGGTGTCTTTTACTCATATTTTATGACAGGGTAATTGTTTTGTAAATTCCTTAACGAAGTTTGGAGTTAATAGAAACATGATATTCTCAACATGGTGGTAACTTTTGATACTTTTATTTGGTTGAGCTGTTGCCTTCTGTTTTATGTTAATACTTGGATTTGTTTATGACTTTTGCATTGTCTTACGGTACCGATAAGCGAATCTTTTATTTAATGGTACCGAGTACCACTAGGGTTGTACGCGATTGCATGTCCTGACCCTTGATCCCCATATATAAACAGATCTTTACAATGAAATTTCCATAATTTTAATACAAATTTCTTTTAACTAAGAAAAAAACCATTTTATTACCTTGGGTCACAGTTTTATTACAGCTTGCAAATTTCTCACGTTACAAACTTCACTTAGCATTCTTTTCCTCTCATTCCTTCTTTAAGTTTTTTTTTTCTTTTAAAAGTAAATTCCATTAATCAAGACAGGGAACCCTTGTAAAGAACGTTCTTTCTTTAAGTTACAACTAATACACCTAAACCACACCTTTTCCTTTTAGAAAGATTACAAGAAACCTTAAATTTCTCGATATCCGAACTTCAAACTATTTATTTGAGTGTGAAATAATAGTTTCTCCCAAATCGTAGTTAAAAAATTAATATAAACAGAGCGGCAATCAAATGGCAGTTTAACTTGCGAGATACTGAAGTATCCTATTCTGATTAGATATTGAGATCTTTCATCCTTCTCTGTCACTGCGTAAAACTAGTCTTCCCATCAAACTTCTTAATTGAAAAATTTGTAGAACTAACAACTTTTGACATCCTTGTTGAATCTTGAATTTACCGAACTCGAAGTTCCGATACCAATTTGTTGTGGAAATTACCCAAGAAATAACAAAGATAAAACTCAGAGAAATCAAGTAAACAGAAAACACAAGAATTTACGTGGTTCGACCTCTTGCCTACGTTCATAGAGTGAAACTATTCTTCTATATTTGAGAAATCAAAGTACAATAAATTGATCTCTATGATTCTCCAAACTAACCCAAGATCCCTTGCACACTCTTCTTTAATAAACTCTTAAGAACACTCACCCAAACCACTCTAGCTCCATCTAGAGCAAAAGACAGAGTTACAAAGTGTTCCCTCTTTAGAGCTCTCAAAGTACTACTTGTAATTCAAAAGCCTAGAGATCCACTTTTATAGTATAAAAGTCCAAAATAGAATGTGAATAGAACTCGATGTGGAATAAGAAGTTTAAAATCATACAACTACTCAATGTTGTACACAAACAAGAATCTTAATCATATAAGATCTAGAATTCTAGTCAACCTAAAACTCAACATAATCATAAATTGCAAATAACCTAGCATTGTTCAGGAATACATATAGATTCCTCAACCTGACAAAAGAAAAATCTACCACTTATTCGCTCCTACCAACTAGCGTGCCAAAAATTGAACCCGAGAAATTAACAAGCCCCATTACTTCTTTTGGCAAATAAACAAACATAACAAAGACATTACAATGAGGAAAAACAGAAGCTTACAAAGATGTTGAGCTTGCTATCAAACAAAGATGAAACATTTTCCGTTAACTTCTTTCTTTCTACTCCAACAGACACATCGCAGATAGAACCAAAAACCTCAAAACCCAAACTTTTCCAATCTACTAAGCACTTGTCAAGCTCATTTTCATTACGTGAACAAGTGTGCACACTTGCTTCAAGTCCTACCAATTCCTCCACTATGGCACATCTAATAAACAAACCAATAAAAGATACCCAGTTCAAAAAGACTTATAAAAGTTTCAGCTTTATAGTTCAAGAAAACTAAATGGCCAATCTTTTTCATGTTCATGGAAAATGGGAATTTTTTTTGTTTTTACCCAATTCCACGTGTGCTGCTAGTTACCAGTGCTGTCAAACCTTGAAGTGACCATCTGTTAGATTTTGTGTTTCTTGGCGCAATGGATTGGTTCAAAATGGGACTTTTTTATTGAAATGAAAAGGAAGTTTTGGGATTAAAAGAGATGATTAAATGGGTGTTATGCTGGGGTTTAAAGGAAGAGGAAAAAGGCTTTTGGGTGTTAATGATAACTGAAGAAGGTGAAATCAGAGCTTGCTTCATTGGCTAATGAAAGGGCTTCAAACAGCTACCAGCTTCTCCCATGATGCTAGGTTCTTAAATACAAAACAGAGTGGCAACTTGGTGATCAATAAAGTCAAAATTGGTCACCCAAAAACATAAAAACCCAATTCAGATACTACTTTACAATATAATATGATTACAAGTAATATAATTTCAAGCAATGTAATTGTAAAAAAGATAATATTATAATATTAGTTATATAAGCAAAGAAGATAATATTGTAGTATTAGTTATATAAATAAAGTGTGTTTGATATATAAGTAAAGCAATGATTAAAATGTATGGAAGATAATATTAGAGCGTTTAGTTTACAAATACTTTATTGAGAATATAATGTTAAGTTTCAAAATTATCCTTATTTATTAAAATACAAATTTAATATACTTGTATTTTTTTATTACTAATTTTTATATAATATCAACTCTTAAATATATTTTTAATATCATATATTTTATTTTTATTTCTTATTATAGTCTTATATATTTTGTTTTCATTTTTTAATATAACTTTTTATATTATATATTTTATTTTAATTTTTTCTTTTAAAAGAAAAAATAAATTTTATTAACAGTTTTTTTTTTAGAGGCAAGAAGAAATTTTATTGACAGTTACTATGACTACTAAGAATAATAAAAAGACATTCATTGAAATCTATATAAAATAAATAAATTATAATATTAAAAAATATTTTTATCAAAGTAACAAAATTGAAAGATAAAAATATCTTTAACAACATTGCAGAGTATACTTATTTTATGTTTAAAATCGAACCAATCGAACTAATTTTATGTTTGATTTTGATTGATTTGGTCTTCTTTCATGTTTGGTCGATTTTGATGGATTTTTTAAAAATGTTTGATCCTTTTAATCTTTAGGCATGACAGACCCAACAACCAAATCTACCTATTTATTCACCCTTAACTACTTATATACTTTAAAGCATTTGTTTTGGCATATAGAAGGGGCAAAAGCATAATTTCAAGTAGGGTAAAGGAAAAAGAAAGGCTTTATCTCCACTAGAGGCTCATGAGAATACATCATTCCATAAACATATTGCTAGAAAAAAAATTTCTAAGAAACAAATGAAAATAAAATAAAGCAAGCAAATATAGTAAAAAGTCTGAAGCAAGGCATCACTGTCCTTAAGGATAATTTTTGTCGCCCTTTTGGAGTACAAGACTTGGTGCAAAAAGACTGTAGCAGTTATCCTCCAGGATTCAATAGACCATTCCCTATAGTTTGCACAAACTAGTAAAAGATAGTAGGAAAACAAAAAAGATTTTTCTGGAAAAATAAAACTCAGTAGGAAAGGAATGAAAACAGAAAAATAGTATGCAGAGAAACTTGAGAGGAGAGTAGTAAGAGAAACCTTGCTTGGTGTGTGTTGTACTTGAGGCAGGGAAGCTATATTTATAGGTAGAAGATGAAGTAAAAGTTGCACCAAATCAGGAGATTTTTTGAGTCTGATTCATTCAAAGGCTGAGAAAGCTTAAAAAAAATTTGCTGGCATTAGTTGAGTTTGAGTTGATTCATTCAAAGGCTAAGAAAGCTTAAAAAAAATTAAAACTAAGGTATAAAAATTAACTTGGGCCTAGCCCATGTGTATACTTGTGCGCAAGAGAGAAAATTTGAATTTTTTCAAAGCCTAGCCCAATCTCGTGTACGCACGAGCCCACATCTTTTTCTTCTTTGTAACAAACCCATAATGAGTTTGCTTATTTAAAGCACTCACACCTTTATGTATCTTAATAATGTAGGATATTTGAATCTTATGACATACACTATTTTTCCAACATATTTATCTTCTTTGCCACCACTCCATTTATTCTTTCATCAATCGCCTATGAAAACTGCTGTAGCTAATTTTCCGGATGAAAATAACTTTGGTACAACAATTTTCAGATTGGTGAATTCTGTCACATAGAAATTCAAGTGTTTATGGCTCGAATATTTTTGTCACATAGACATCCACATGACTGTGATTTATGTCACGTATTCATCCATATTGATGTCCACATAATATTAAGGTCGTAGATTTCTTTTAATTTTGATGACGATTGATTGACGAAATGAATAAAATTAGAATATTTTTAAAAACTTATGAAATTAAAAATTAAGTATTAGAATTCACGAATGAAAATAAAATATTACACAAAAGTCATAAATGTTTGATGCAAGTTAGAGAGAAACTCATTTCTAAAATGTGTAGTCTATTCACTAGAGTTCCACATGTCCTAATTGTGAGCCTACCCTTTCTATAATATTACGTCTCTTCGATTAAGTAATTTTCACTTAATGTCTTATTTTTGTTTGGAATTAGTCAACCAATGTGCTCATAGGCCTTTTAATTCTTGAATATTAATCTATATCATGGCATTATCAACTACAAATGGCAACAAAATATATATAGTAGAAGAGTAATTATAGACAAAATGCAAGAAGCAGCAGCTTTTGTTTCATTATGGTTGACAATAGAAATGAAATCCAAATCCAAACAAGTGTAGCAGTTCAGATTTTTTTTTTATTGACCAGCTGCATTCTCAGACTAGCAGATCAAGAGGAAGAAGAGAGAGA
Source organism: Theobroma cacao (assembly GCF_000208745.1). Lineage (NCBI taxonomy): Eukaryota > Viridiplantae > Streptophyta > Magnoliopsida > Malvales > Malvaceae > Theobroma > Theobroma cacao. Next base: position 36,015,097 of record NC_030858.1, read on the forward strand.
AAGACAAGCAACAGCTAGGAACCTTTGGCTGAGGTGCCGAGCGCTTCATTTCTTATTTTCTTGTTTTGTTATTGGGCAAAGCCTTATGCGCCATTTCAAGATTGGGAATTAGCCTGGCTATTCTTCCCTAGTAAGGTTTTATGGCAGAAGAAGCCATTCACTGACATGCCCCCATCGATGCAAAAAGTCTGCCCTGTTATATAAGAGGATGCTGGTAGGCACAGGAATCCCACCAAGGATGACACTTCCTCTGGCTCTCCAATTCGTCCCATCGGAGTTCGAGAGATGATAGTCTCTGAAAACTTTTGAATGTACTGCAAGCAAGGAGAAGGACAACAATTATAAATACTACTAATTTACAACACTGACAATATTATACAGTTTGAGGAACAAAAATTTTCATGCTTTAGTGTAACCTTTCGAATTTATATATGAACTCTTGCCATAGTGGTCTCAAATTGTGTACTCTTTAATGATCTGAAAAATCCTAGCCATCAATATACTCATTTCTTGTAATTTATTCTATAACTCTCTTGGGATATCCTTTTTGGTTACACTTACTCTGAATGATATGATCAGGCTTATAAATATAAACAGTAAATGTATGGGGAAAAATATTTTTAAAGGTTCAGCAAGGGGAGTTTGGATGATCCAAGGTGCAACGGAGTTGACCCTTATATTGTTCTTTGCCCACTCACATGCCAAGTATTTTGCAAGGTGGTTAATGGCTTCTGAAGACAATGGAATGAAAATCTCAATTCAGTCAAGATTGATAAAATTACTCAACTGCTTGCAGTAGACCTTTAATTTGGCAGGAAAATTATATATATAGACATACACACACACACACACCTTTTGTTGCTACATATAAAGATCCACAACTTACTGATACCACACCAACAACTAAAGAGAGAAAAACGATGCTTCCTGCCCCTGAAGCTTTCAGAAGAGGGTATGCAAGTTGGCACAAGTTGTAAGCAGACTCAAAATTGGTGCCCATGATCAATGAGAAATCTTCAGCAGTGAAGTCTGGAGTCGGCTTTGAAATAAGTGTTCCCACATTGTTAATCTATAGCACACCAAGTTGGCATTATTGGAACCACAAATGTCTCATTAGCAAAACTCAGGAGTTGGGACACTATGCAGAATGAGAGTTACGAGAAAAAGAAAGAATGAGAATGGATGTTTACTCACCAGGATGTTGAGTTTTCCACCAAATTCAGAGGAGATAGTGTTTATTAGCTTCTCTCTTTGGGCCTGAGATGATACATCACAGACTGAACCAGTAACCTGGAAACCCTTTGCTTCCCAGTCAAGTAGGCATTTGTTGAGGTCAGTTTTATTTCGTGAGCACGTGTGTGTTCTTGCTCCCAGTGCAGCTAATTCCTCTACGATAGCATACCTGGTTGCAGTATTTATTAATTTGTGATCAGTCAAATAGAAGCTCCATTTTGGCCAATGTAATGATCCAATCACCAAACGCAGATCATCTCATAAACGTTCCTAGTTAAAAAGTCACATCTAATTAACATGTATAAACAACGAAGCAAAGTTCCTTATATTTTGTTTGTGCTTTTCCTCCAGAACTTGTCTCAAGATTTTAATACCTTGCGCAATCCACTGGATGCTTTGTTATATTCATGAATGTATCGTTCTGTGTATACGTAAAAAGTTTTGTCATTGGAAACAAATATATATTCAAAGGGAAGTAAAGGAGAAGAAAATGTCAATGGCCTGAAATATATGAAGAGTCTCCCAATTTCGAGAATATTATATAATATTGAAAGGTAAAGTAGCAAGAAACGAGGAGTAGTATCAAACTTGCAAAGAGCACATGGTAAAAAAGAAAGAGAGAGAGAAGAGAGCAAAATTAAGAACCCGATTCCTTTGGTTCCACCAGTAACAAGTGCAGTCATGCCTTGAAGACTCCATCTGTTGTCCTTCCTAGAGCTATCTGCTTGAGCCATTCTCACTTCTCTCTCTGGTGGCTTGCAGTTGAGGTATGTTAATTCCCACAGAGGCTATTGCTGACAAAAGATTCAATAGGAAATTAAATGGGGGAAAAGGACAGCACTTGAGAAGTCGTTTCCGAACAACTGTCACAATTAATGCATGGCAAAATGTTTACTCTCGAGCAAATTCTAGATGAATTCTTTCTCAATCCTAGATGACAACAAGGGCTTATTGTCAACAAAGAAAATTTTATTTTAGGCATATTTTTTTTAAGTTTAATATTTAATAAAACTACATCTTTTATTGAGTAAAACACACCTATCATATGTGATTTTTTATATACAAAAAGAACATAATTCAAAGTAAAGTAAATCCGCAATCCACAAAAATATATAAAGAGAGATGCGTAGAAAGATAGAGGACAAAGAGAGGAGAAGAAAAAGAGGTTTTCGATAACGATCGATGATGTGAATGGCGACGAGAGGAGAGAAGGTAGATGTTCTTTCCTTATGTGATCATCAACTTTTAGAAAAAGACACCTTTGATGTTTAAGGAACTTTACATCTTGCTAAAAGGAGAATTTATAAAACTCTATTTTTGAATTCATTATTTTTTAAAAATATTCTAAAATCATATTTTTTCAATAATTATTTAAATTAAAAAAATAACAAAATATATCATCTCAACGTCTTCCGAAGTCCACACGATATAAATCTCAACCCAAAAAAAATCAAACAAGTATATCATTTTTCTTTTTTCACATGAAGAGGCCCATATTTTTACATTGCATCTGACTAATTAAGAAGGCACAATAGGTCTCGATTTGTATACATATTTTTTTACAATTTTAGAAATTTTAGCACAACAGACATTATGAGGCAACAGTTACAGAGCAAGTTATATTTAAAATTTGTAGTCTATTCACTAGGATATAATTCATAACCTTTTCAGAAGATGGAAAGAGTGAATCAAATTCCAATCTCTCTTTTTTGTTAACTTAGATATTAAAATTTCTATAAATTAATATCGATAAATTAATAATCTCGAATAAATAATATTTTTGATCAATTTTGACTTATGATCAATGTGGTAAATTGATAATTCATTAAATTTATAAAATAATACATTTAAAAAAAAACACAAACACATAAGTTTCACTTGAAATATAAATTAATAATCTCCTAATATATCAAAATTATATATATACATAAATCAATTAGAAGGGTTTTATAAAATATGACTTCAATGTTACTTGTAAAATATGACTCAATTAGGAGGCCTTTGTAAAATATGACTCCAATGTTACTTGTTTTTCTTGAAATTGATGTCTCTTTGGATCTCATTTCTAACTTTTCTTAATATTAAGCAAACCACTCATAAAGTAACTTTTCTAGTTTCAGGAATTTTGCAATTTTGTGTAGTTTGGCATCACCTTTTTCAATGTTGGCTGATAAATAGACCTCTTAATTATATTTGATATCGTTACTTGACTTATTTGCAAGTTAAACTTTTCTGACACTCACTATTGTAATTCTTTTTAGGTGCAATTTGGATTTTTCATGTTGTACTCACAAAATACTTTACGTATTTCATTTGTCATTATTGATTTCTTTACACCTTTGAGATGAGAAGCCATTGTATTTAGTTTTACCGTTTGTGATATTGTATGTTTTTTTTATAAATGTTTTTGTAAAGGGGGGGGGGGGGGGGGGGGGGGCGGGGGGGGNAGTTAAAAATGTTTATATATATATATATATAATATATATATTATATATATATAATATATATAACTCAATTAAGAAGCCTTTGTAAAATATGACCCCAATGCTACTTGTTTTTCTTGAAATTGATGTCTCTTTGGACTTTATCTCTAACTTTTCTTAATGTATTAAGCAAACCACTCATAAAGTAACTTTTCTAGTTTCAGGAATTTTGCAATTTTGTGTAGTTTGGCATCACCTTTTTCAATGTTGGCTGATAAATAGACCTCTTAATTATATTTGATATCGTTACTTGACTTATTTGCAAGTTAAACTTTTCTGACACTCACTATTGTAATTCTTTTTAGGTGCAATTTGGATTTTTCATGTTGTACTCACAAAATACTTTACGTATTTCATTTGTCATTATTGATTTCTTTACACCTTTGAGATGAGAAGCCATTGTATTTAGTTTTACCGTTTGTGATATTGTATGTTTTTTTTATAAATGTTTTTGTATGACTTAATGTTCATAAAATATATTAATTAAGTATACATCAAATGTGATTTTAGGTTGTTGTAAAATGGATAGATTCATGACTTTTATTTAATAAAACTAATTACACTCATAACTTATTTTGGAAAGAAATACATAAAATAATGATATATCATAATTCAGTAATTATGTAATATTCGTATAATCACATATACAATACATGTGTTAAGTTCTATATTTTAAAAAAATAAAAAATACTTTGATAAATTAATTTTTTCTTAATTAATCATAAATTAATAAATTATTAATTTATCGATTAAATGATATCTTTATTAATTAATAAATTTTTATGATCCTAAAGATATTAATTTATACATGTTTTAGTGCATGTTCTAATTCCATAATATGCCATTGGCTAAAAAATTGTGGCTTTTTGTAAGCCTACCCTTTCTAAAACATTACTTCTCCTCTATTAACTAATTTTCACTTAATGTCTTATTTCTCTTTGGATTTATTTATGCAATGTACTAATAGGCCTTTTAATTATTGAATATTAATTTATATCATGACATTATCAACTACAGATGGCAACAACACACACACACACACACACACACACATATATATATTGTAGAAGAGTAATTATAGCCAAAATGAAAGAAACTGCAGCTTTTGTTTCATTATGTAGACAATTGAAAGAAAATCCAAATTCAAACAAGTGCAGCAGTTCAAAATTTTTTTTTTGACCAGCTGTATACTCGAACTGGCAGATTAAGAGGAAAAAAAAAAAAAAGAAAGACAAGCAACAACTAGGAAGCAGTAGCTACGGTGTCAAAGCCAAATGCATCATTTCTTATTTGAGGCATTTTTAAAAAAAACTCTTATAAATAAGATGTTTTTAAAAATAATCATCTTTATAGTTTTAACTATTTTTAGTCAAGTTGGATAAAACTACCCTTAATGAAGATATGAAATTATATGTCATGTACAAAAACATGTTACACGTTATGTACAAAAACATGTGACATGCAATGATTAGTTTGTTACATGTCATGTACAAAAACATGTTACACGCCATGTACAAAAACATGTGACATGTCATAGTTAGGTTGTTACACGTCATAGTTAGGTTGTTACAGGTCATGTACAAAAACATGTGATACATCATGGTTAGGTTGTTACACGTCATGTACAAAAACATGTGACACGACATGCTTAGGTTGTTACACACCATATACAAAAATATGTTACACGTCATGTACAAAAATATGTGACACGTCATGGTTAAGTTGTTACACGTCATGGTTAGGTTGTTAAACGTCATGTACAAAAACATATGACACATCATGGTTAAGTTGTTACATGCTATGGTTAGGTTGTTGCAAGCCATATACAAAAACATGTGACACACACATGGTTAGGTTGTTACATGCTATGGTTAGGTTGNGACCTAGGCTCCGCCGCAAAAAATGGATTATGCTGATGCTTAAGCGGTCGAGTCACAGAATTCATCATGACTGGGGCAAAGATTATTCCTGCAAGTTGTTGTCCTGATAAACTAAAGTAAATATATATTTAATTTAATTAAGTGAAATAAGAGGTTTACCTAATTTTGTTTTCATAGTGTTGGGGACTTTGGAGTTTGGATCACCACTTTACCTAATTTCTGATTTCTCATTTATCACTTTGAATTGAATCCAACTCCGTACCATTAAGTATTTTCTCATTTACCTAATTTTTTAGTAATAAAAAATTGTGTGGTGATTATCTGCATGAACATGGCCAAGTAATAATCACCCGCACTAGCTTCTATTGCTTGCAATAAATAATTATCAGTGCCAATCAACTTCATTTAATTAGGTAACCACTTGTTCGTTCCAAAAATTTGGACTCCAAGCTTAGTTTATTGAGTATTTATTAAAATTAATTAAGATTTTTTTATATTAAATACAGTAATAGACCATTAATACAATGAATTTTTATCATATTAAATAATATTTTTTAATATGATAATTTAAAAATTTTAAAATACTCATTGAAATACTCAAAAATGAATATTTATAAAATTTTGACAAAACTATCTTTTTGTTGTTACAGTAAAATTTTTATAAAATAATCCTCGATAAATTAATAATCTTGATTAAATAATATTTTTTTCGATCTCGACCTGAAACCAACATGATAAATTAATAATTCGTTAAATTTAAAAAATAATACATTAAAAAAAAGATATTAGTCTCACTTGATATATAAATTAATAATATTTTCATACATCAAAATTTTATATATATATACATGATTCAATTAAGAAGTTTTGTAAAATATGACTCTAATGTTACTTGTTTTTTCTTGAAATTGATGTCTCTTTGGATCTCATTTCTAACTTTTCTTAATATTGAGCAAACCACTCATAAAGTAACTTCTCTAGTTTCAGGAATTTTGCAATTTTGTATAGTTTGGCATCACCTTTTTCAATGTTTGTTGATAAATAGACCTCTTAATCATATTTGATATTATTACTTGACTTATTTACAAGTTAAACTTTTCTGACACTCATTATTGTAATTGCTTTTGCGTGCAATTTGGATTTTCTATGTTGTACTCACAAAATACTTTGCGCATTTTATTTGTCATTGTTAATTTCTTTATACCTTTGAGATGAAAAGCCATTGTATTTAGTTTTATCGTTTGTGATATTGTATGTTCTTTTTATAAATGTTTTTGTATGACTTAATGTTCATGAAGTATGTTAATTAAGTATACATCAAGTGTGATTTTAGGTTGTTGCAAAAATGGATAGATTCATGACTTTTATTTAATAAGACTAATTACATTCATGAATTTGTTTTGGTTAAACAAATACATAGAATAGTGATAATTCGTAATTGGTAATTAGGTAATATTCTTATAATCACAATATATAATACATGTATTAAGTTTTATATTTTTAAAATAAAAATATATTTGATAAATTAATTTTTTTATTAATTAATCATAAATTAATAAATTATTAATTATCGATTAAATTATATCTTAATTAATTAATAAATTTTTATGATCCTAAAGATATTAATTTGTGGATGCTTTAGTGTATGTTCTAATTCCACAATATGCCATTGGCTAAAAAATTGTGGATTTTCGTGAGCCTACCCTTTCTAAAACATTACTTCTCTTCTATTAACTAATTTTCACTTTGGAATTATTTATGCAATGTACTAATAGGCCTTTTAATTATTGAATATTAATTTATATCATGACATTATCAACTACAGATGGCAACAACGCATATAGACACACACACATATTTTGTAGAAGAGTAATTATAGCCAAAATGAAAGAAGCAGCAGCTTTTGTTCCATTATGGTAGACAACAGAAAGAAAATCCAAATTCAAACAAGTGCAGCAGTTCAGATTTTTTTTTATTGACCAGCTGCATACTCGGACTGGCAGATTAAGAGGAAAAAGAAAGAGAAAGACAAGCAACAACTAGGAAGCAGTAGCTGCGGTGCCAAAGCCAAATGTATCATTTCTTATTTTTCTTGTTTTGTTTCTTGGGCAAAGCCTTATGCACCATTTCAATATAGGGAATTAGCTTGGCTGTTCATCCCGAGCAAGGTCTCATGGTAGAAGAAGGCATTCACTGACATGCCCCCATCGATGCAAAAAGTCTGCCCTGTTATATAAGAGGATGCTGGTAGACACAGGAATCCCACCAAGGATGACACTTCCTCTGGCTCTCCAATGCGTCCCATTGGAGTTCGAGAGATGATATTCTCTGAAAACTTTTGAATGTACTGCAAGCAAGGAGGACAACAATTATAGATACTGCTAATTAACAACACTTAAAATGTTATACAGTTTGAGGAACAAAAACTTGCATGCTCTAGTGTAACCTTTCCAGCATTTATGAGTTCTTGCCATATACTTTTTAATAATATGAAAATCCTAACAACCAATATACTTATTTGTTGTGATTTACTTCATAATTCTCCTTGGATATCCTTTTTGATTACTCTGAATGATATGATCATGCTTAACATAAAGACTAAAAGCATTGGAGGAAAAATATATATTTTTACATCATCAGTGAGGGGAGTTCGGATGAACCAAGGTGCAACAGAGTTGACCCTTATGTTGTCCTTTGCCCACTCACATGCCAAGTATTTTGCAAGGTGGTTCATGGCTCCTGAAAACAATGGAATGGCAACCTAAATTCTCAATCTTGAACGATAACTCAACTATATGCTTGCAATAAAGGTTTCATTTGCCAGGAAAATTATATATATATACACGCACATACCTTTTGTTGCTCCATATAAAGATCCAAAACTTACAGATACCACACCAGCAATTGAAGAGAGAAAAACAATGCTTCCTGCACCTGAAGCTTTCAAAAGAGGATAGGCAAGTTGGCACAAGTTGTAAGCAGACTCAAAATTGGTCCCCATCATAAATGAGAAATCTTCAGTGGTGAAGTCTGGAGTCGGCTTTAAAATAGCTGTCCCCACATTGTTAACCTATAGCCACACCAATTTGGCATTTATATTGATATTTGAGGATACTAGTTTGGCATTATTGCAATCACAAATGTCGTCTCATTAGCAAAACTCAGGAGTCGAGACACTATGCAGAATGAGAGTTCGATGAACTTTCAAAAAATAAAGTGAAGGAAAATGAAGGAGAGTAAAGAGAATGCTTAAGAGCAGCAAAGTGAAGAAAAAATAGAACAACTTCTTCATTCATATCAGTTTGCTACTTAAAGCTTAAGTACAGGGAATAAAAAAAGAACCATAAGACATGAAATTAGAAACTGACAACTACCCACTAAGTAAATTCAATAGATAATTGATCTATAATTCTAAGTGGTAGACTAACATGTGCCAAGTAGGATAATCAACAATAACTGACTGCAACATAAAAAATAAGACAAAACTTAAATGAGTCTTATGCACCAGCATGTAGTATCTGCTGGCTGCTCAGATAAACACTATCAACAACTAAAGAGATGCATTCCAACTTCAACAGAGTTACCAGAAAAAGAAAAGAATCAGAATGGATGTTTACTTACCAGGATGTTGAGTTTTCCTCCAAATTCAGAGGAGACAGTGTTTATTAGCTTCTCTCTTTGGGCCTGCGATGATACATCACAGACTGAACCAGTAACCTGGAAACCCTTCGCTGCCCAGTCAAGTAAGCATTTGTTGAGGTCAGTTTCAGTCCGGGAGCATGTGTGTATTCTTGCTCTCAGTCCAGCTAATTCCTCTATGATAGCATGCCTGGTTGCAGTATTAATTTGTGATGAGTAAAATATTAGCTCCGTCTTGGCATAATCCAAGGAAAAGTAAATTAATCTCTTCACATCAGCATGTTAATTGTAATATAAGCCTTTAACAATTTCCCCTAGAATCTAATAAATGAAATCAAAATCGTCTTGGTGAATCGACCATCACAGTCACTTTTAGCAATACAAAAATCTAATTCCTGTTTTTCCTTGATTTACAAAATCTTTTATCGAATATAATGATCTAATCAACAAAACAGATCACTTCATCGCTTCATACCAAGCGCCCCTAGTTAAAAAGTAACATCTTGTTAAAATGTATAAACAACAAAGCAAAATTTTTTATTTTTTGTTTTTGTTTTTGTTCCAGAACCTGTCTCAGGATTTTATTAACTTACTCGATCCACATAATGTTTATCGCATTCATAACTGTATAGTTCTGGGTATACATAAAAGGTTTTGTCATTGTCAGCAAACATATAACTAATTCTTAAGTTATTGTACCTAAGTGAATAGTCAATGAGAGAAGTAAAGGAGAAGACAATGTCAATGGCCTGATATATATGAACCGTCCACCAATTTCGAGTATATTATATATTGAAAGGTAAAGCAGCAAGAAACGAGGTGTAATATCAAATTTGCAAGAGCAGATGGTAAAAAGAAAGAGAGGGAGAAGAGAGAAAGAGAACCCGATTCCTTTGGTTCCACCAGTAACAAGTGCAGTCATGCCTTGAAGACTCCATCTGTTGTCCTTCCTAGAGTTATCTGCTTGAGCCATTCTTACTTCTCTCTCTCTCGGCTTGTAGTTGAGATATATTAAGTTTATATAGACAGTTTCTTCCCACGTAGGTCATTGCTGCCAAAAGATTCAATAGGAAATTAAATGGGGAAAGGACAGCAGTTGAGTAGTTGTTTCCATAATGTGGTCACAATGAGTGGCAAAATGTTCACTCTCAAGCCAATTCTAGTTGAATTCTTTCTCATCCTAGATAACAACAAGGGCTTATTGTCAACAAAGAAAGATGAAGGTGTTGAGATCCCATTTTTGCTTGGTAATTCTATATACTAAACAGCTACATTAAACCTAGCTTTTAATTATCTAGAGGGGAATTTGGAGGTGGGGGAGGGGGTACGTGGTGAGAGTAGTTTTGTGCATGTTGGGCAGATTGCATGTAGGCGTGGATTTCAGGGCATGGTTTGGACTACATTTGGCACCTGTGACATAACACACAGCATGCCAAAAAAAAGGGCGGGATTGTAGCTGTACAGGTCTAGGAAGAGGGGTTTTGCAGTTGACACCTAAGTTTGGTTGCAGGTTGTATCTGCCAGCCTAGAGCAGGGGACTTAAGTTCAGGGAATTGGAGGATTTTGGGGGCTTTCTCCTTAAAAAAAAAAAAAAATTGTTGGAGTTTAAAGGTCGTGGAAAATTAAAGCATTTAGATCATCTTTGATACTAGTAATGACAAATTTTTTTCATAAAGTACAATCACTCTGGAGAAGAACATGGAAAAAGAAAAACAAAAAAAAAAAGCAGCTTAGAGTGCTACCCTGAACCGTCTTATTGACAAAAATAATCCTGACTACATATGTAATCCACTTTTTCTGAGAGAAATGAACTTGCATATACGGAGCTTAGGACTAAACAATGCTAAGCCTCCGTTAATTAGTTTAAGTAAATATATTTTGTCGAAGAGCGAACCCCAATGAGAGTTTCTTCGTACCCGAAAGGGATGTTATTGATTTTCTTGAGAAAGTGATGTGACTGTACACCAAGATTAATTTTAAAACATAGATGTTATATTAAAATGTATTCAGCTTATCATTAATCAATTGCATATTTCAAGCCAAAAAAAAAAAAAACCTTCTTGTTCATTACGTTTGAAATATTGTTTGGAGAATATATTTATTGGACCAAACTCCATCAAATTGATTGTCTGCTCAGTCTTTACCTTAGTATAATATAGCTCAGCTTCAACGTGGCTTCGGCACTGCACATTGATCGATGAATGGCACGAGGGTTTCTCGAGTTATCGTCATGGGATTCAATATTAGTTTAAGTAAATGGGAAAAGGACAGCAGTTGAGTAGTTGTTTCCATAATGCGGTCACAATGAGTGGCAAAATGTTCACTCTCAAGCCAATTCTAGATGAATTCTTTCTCATCCTAGATAACAACAAGGGCTTATCGTCAACAAAGAAAGATGAAGGTGTTGAGATCCCGTTTTTGCTTGGTAATTCTATATACTAAACGGCTACATTAAACCTAGCTTTTAATTATCTAGAGTTAACAAATTACTAGAGAGTAACTCCAAATTAAGAAGTCCATGATCCATACATATAGGGCATTACTAATTACTCAACAATTAGGTAGTTAGTTGATTTTTTTTCCTGAGTAAAATTAAAAGGAAAGGGAGTAGAATAATTAATCGACTGTTAAGTTAAGTTTTCGTTGTTTAAGTAAATGTTCAACAATATATATATATATATCATATAGGAAAGTTGTTAATTCAGTGCACTTAATCTATGATTATACTGATCATATACTTTAAGGTTAATAATTTCTCGTACCTCCAAAATTTATCCCCCAATGAGGTCATGTATTGCTTTATCAACTTGCTACAGCCTGTCCATATTTATCTCCTTCTCCACAACTCTGTTTATTCTTTGATGGGTCACCTGTTGAAACTGCCTCTAGACTTAGCTGTTTTTTAGCAATTTAATATTATATCTGTATGTCAGAGCACCAACTCCAAAAGCTATAGATAGTGAATAACATATATACCCTTCACAATATATTGAATTAATTTTTTGTATCTATCTGTGTATCTATCTATATATTCTTATTAACCTTCAATTCTTTTAAAGTAAATTATTCACAAAAAATTTAAATTTTAGTTATATAAAAAAATTAGAATTTTTATTTCATTGAATCCATCAAAAATTTACTCACGAGATTTTGCATGGCTGATGAGTTTTAATAGCAATATCTATGTTCAATCAAGGACACATAACTGACTTTTTCCATGTATGGATGGTTAGCACATGAGGTTAGGGTATGAACCCATTTTGTATATTTGTACATTTTATCTTTTATTTAATTTTTTTCTATTAAATTCATATTATATCTTGATACATATAATTTGTGCTAAGAGTGATAGGACATAACATATAATTTAATACGATCACTACAACAAATTTGATTTAAAACAGTACATTTTTAAAATGTGCTACTAAAAATATTTTCAAAAAATCTTTGTGTATGAAGGGTATATTTGAAAAGAACCCTTAATAAAAAATGGCAATTGCTAATAAACAATTATGCCAAATTCAAAACAATCAAACAAGGACTAGAAAACCGTGCCATAAGTGCCTAACCAAGCTTTAACAGGTTAATTAGCTTGTTCCTGGTATCAAAGGTTACATGGAACATGTTATGCAAACCGAAAAAGATATGGTGGATTAGGAATATCTAACTTTAGCTATAAAATTTGGCACTCCTTGCGAAATGATGGTGGCAATATGGCACAAAAAGTGATGTTCTCTAGAGATGCTTAATAATGAAAAAATATGGCAATGATCAATCTAATTGGCTTCATCCATTGCTCGGCCTTCTAAAATGTCATCGGCTTAGCCAAGCGTTGTCTATTAAATTCAGATTATATCTTGATACATATAATTTGTTTTAAAAGTGATAGGAAATAACATATAATTTAATACAATAAGGGAACACATTTGTTTAGAAAGTCATAATGAATGAGGATTTATATAAATGGTAGAATATTTATATTTTTAAACAATTAAATGATCAATCAAATGATAATAATATATATTAAAAAAGAAACATGAGGTGATTAGCAATCAACATTTCACTAAAAAAAATCAATTGTTTCCAATAATAAGTAATAAAAAGTTTACTATATGTTGTAATCAATCAAAACTATTTCATTTATACACTTTGTGAAAGTGGATTAGTAATTAATGAATATTAATATTTACTAAGATTGATAGTTAATATTTTCTAATTAGTGGCTAGAAAATTAGGTTTTAAGCTTAATACGTTATGAATAATTAATTGATGATATGTCTTAATGAATGATTAAATTTTGACTTATATCATTTTTCCAATAAAGTAAGAAAGTATTGGTTGTTGAACGGATATATGTCAAAATCAATGTGTTTTCTCCTTTTTACTTTTATAATCTTAAAATGTATATAATTAGTTATAGTATACTGTTTTCTACAAAGATTTTCTTTTGGATAAAAAAATTATTTAATTTTAGCACTTTTCATAAAATTTATATCCTTTTTTTAGTAAAATGCACCAATCATCAGTATTTTTGTATAATATTTTATGTCATATGCCATGTTAAAACACTCAATCTTTGGATCCACAATTTTTTTTAAAAATAATTCCAAATTCATTTACATTCAATAATCATTAAAAAATTAAAAAATTAACGAAATATATCACCTCAACAGCTTGTGAACTTCCATGTAATATAAATCTCAACCCAAAAATATCAAAAAAGTACACCGATTTTTTTTCACAAGAAGAGGCCCATATATTTACATTGCATGAGACCAAGAAGGTGCAATAGGGTCCACAATGTGTCTAAGAAAGTATAGTAGGTCCCAATATGTGTTATATAAATATATAAATATATGCAATTTTAACAATTTTAACACAACATGAGGTACATGAGGCAATAGTTACAGAGAGAATTATTTCTAAAATGTGTAGTCTATTCACCGGGATATTCATGGCTTTTTTGGAAGATGGATAGAGTTGATAATCGTTTTATGGTGCAATCATTTAGAGTAACATATGATTAGGGGTATATATTGTACTATTTAATGAATACATCATTGTCAAAAAAATTCCAATCTCTCTTTTTGTTGGCCTATATATGTCCTAATTCCACATAAAGCTATTGGCTAAATAATGTGGATTTTGGGAGCCTACCTTTTCTAAAACATTACTTCACTTGTATTAACTAATTTTCACTTAATGTCTTATTTCTCTTTGGATTTATTCATCCAATGTACACATAGGTCTTTTAATTCTTGAAGATTAATCTATATCATGGCATTATCGACTACAGATGGCAACAATATATATACATGTATATAGAAGAGTAATTATAGCAAAAACGAAAGAAGCAGCAGCTTTTGTTTCATTTTTGGTGGACAACAGAAAGGAAATCCAAATTCAAACACGGGCAGCAGTTCAGAATTTTTTTTTTTATTGAGTAGCTACATACTCAGACAGGCAGATTATGAGGGAAAAGAAAGAGAAAGACTAGCAACAACTAGGAAGCTGTAGCTGAGGTGCCAAATGCAACATTTCTTATTTTGTTGTTTTGTTTTTTGGACAAAGCCTTATGCAGCATTTCAAGATAGGGAATTAGCCTGACTGTTCTTCCCGAGTAAGGTTTCATGGTAGAAGAAGCCATTCACTGACATGCCCCCATCGATGCAAAACGTCTGCCCTGTTATATAAGAGGACGCTGGTAGGCACAGGAATCCCACCAAGGATGACACTTCCTCTGGCTCTCCAATGCGTCCCAATGGAGTTCGAGAGATAATAATCTCTGAAAACTTTTGAATGTACTGTAAGCAAGGAGAAGGACAACAATTATAAATACTACTACAACACTGAAAACGTTATACAGTTTGAGGAACAAAAACTTGCATGCTCTGGTGTAACCTTTCCAACATTTATGAATTCTTGCCATAGTGGTCCCAGATTGTATACTTTTTAACAATATGAAAATCCTAACAATCAATATATATACTCATTTGTTGTGATTTACACTATAATTCTCCTTGGATATCCTTTTTGATTACTCTGAATGATATGATCATGCTGATAAACATAAAGACTAAAAGCATGGGGGGAAAATATATATATTTTACATCTTCGGTAAGGGGAGTTTGGATGAACCAAGGTGCAACAGAGTTGACCCTTATGTTGTCCTTTGCCCACTCACATGCCAAGTATTTTGCAAGGTGGTTCATGGCTCCTGAAAACAATGGAATGACAATCTAAATTCTCAATCTTGAATGATAAAATTACTCAACTATATGCTTGCAATAAAGGTTTCATTTGCCAGGAAAATTATATATATATACACGCACATACCTTTTGTTGCTCCATATAAAGATCCAAAACTTACTGATACCACCCCAGAAACTGAAGAGAGAAAAACAATGCTTCCTGCCCCTGAAGCTTTCAAAAGAGGATATGCAAGTTGGCACAAGTTGTAAGCAGACTCAAAATTGGTCCCCATGATAAATGAGAAATCTTCAGCGGTGAAGTCTGGAGTCGGCTTTAAAACGCTTGTCCCCACATTGTTAATCTATAGCCACACAAATTCGGCATTATTGGAACCACAAATGTCTCATTAGCAGAACTCAGGAGTGGGGACTCTATGCAGAATGAGAGTTACCAGAAAAAGAAAGAATGAGAATGGATGTTTACTCACCAGGATGTTGAGTTTTCCACCAAATTCAGAGGAGACAGTGTTTATTAGCTTCTCTCTTTGGGCCTGAGATGATACATCACAGACTGAACCAGTAACCTGGAAACCCTTTGCGTCCCAGTCAAGTAAGCACTTGTTGAGATCAGTTTCATTTCGTGAGCACGTGTGTATTCTTGCTCCCAGTGCAGCTAATTCCTCTACGATAGCATACCTGATCGCAGCATTAATTTGTGATCAGTCAAATAGATGCTCCATTTTGCCAAGTTCCAAGGAGGAAAAGATCTCTTCAGATCAGCATCGATATATCGTAATATAAGCCTTTAATCAATTTCCTCTAGAGTTAGATAAAATGAAATCACATGATCAACTCCAATCTAATTTGTGTTGGTTAACTATCCCAAGTTTTTTTTCTTAACTAATTTGTGCCATGTGGTAAAAAAAGTCATGCAATAATTACAATAACCGGTTATCAAATGAAATTTTTTTTTTAAATTGTAACATGTCAATTTAAACTTTTTTTATCATGTGGCATAAATTAGTTAAAAAAATAAAAAAATTTGATCTAAAATTTTTATATGTTATGAAAAAAATTCTAAAAGCTTTGGAGGGGCCGTGACCCCCATCACATAAGGAGGCTCCGCCCCTGATTCACGCTTACTAAAAAATATAGATAAAGATAAATTACTTATAATACGTTAAAACTATTTAATTATGAAATCAGTGGATTTGATCAGAAAATCTTAACATGAAAAAAAAGTAGTCACATGCAGCAAGGTAAGAGAAAGAAAATATAAAGAGAGAGAGCGAGAGAGATGACCCTATTCCTTTGGTTCCACCAGTAACAAGAGCAGTCATGGCATGAAGTGACCATCTGTTTTTGCTGCTACCGCTATGAGCTGCAGCTGCCTGATCAGCCATTTCCTCTTCTCTTGATCTCTTGCCTGCCAAACTAGGAATTAATGTGTTTATGGATAGCCTTCTTTCAGCAGTTCTTTGTGGCTAAAGTTTGAACGAAATCAAGTGGAGACAAAAGAAGGATAATGCTATTTCAACCATTATTGATGTTATAGTTTCTCTTTTATTTGTGGTAATTATATTCAATTATTTTATCGTTGAATTTACAATAATTTTTAATTTCATAGATATAAGTCCAATTCTTTTGCCCTTTTCGAAGGGTTAAAAGATTGGGTTCCTTTTATTTCAATATGGACAAAATACATATTAGACTTTTTCTTGTTTTTTGTCCTTTTTCTCCTCTTTGGAGGATTAGAGATGGGGTCCTTTTCATTTCAAGAAGAAAATCTGGCATCCTTACGAGAAAGAAAATAGAATCTGGCATTTATAGGACACCACAATGGTTTATTACTAGAGTTCAAAGACGGAATAATTTTCTGTACCATCTCTCAATAAAATCATTGCTAGTATAATTAGACAATTGACACTGTTGAAGAAATCTTGATTACTATACAAGATCCAATCCTTACAATTTTACCTAATGAATTAGACACTAAATCTTGGTGCCAGCTAATTAAACCACCTTTTGTGCACGTTTCACAGAGGAATTTCCATTCCAGTATCAAGCACTGGGACTGAAATTGAATAGAATTCTAGGATAATGAACGTTTCAGTGCTATCACTGATTGCTCGTCCAAAGATGTTTGCCTTGAAGCCCAAGGGCTAGCAATTAAGCTCCCATGAACTTTTAATGAAGGAACAAGTTACAAAGAAAAGCCAAACATCTACTTGCTTGTATATATGACTCTCGAGTAAAAGGAAAGAGTAAGAAAAGAAAGAATAAATGAGTAGCCACACAAATATGATTGACATTTAATGCCTTAAAATAGGACAACAGGAATCGAAAGCAAGGAACTGACAACTAACAAATTAGCAAATATGATCCTATATGTTGCTGTGCCACAATAAGATGACTGAAAGTGGTAGTGAAGATCATCAATTATTATATCTAAAAAGTTACAGATATAGGCTGTAGATTATACTTTAATCTTCTTGTTGCTTTAATCTCTTTATAAACATGTGAAATTTTACAAAAATTTTCTTTAATTTTATTTTTTAAGTAGCTGATATAATGACCAAGACACTGCCAAAGCCAAGATTTGAGTCTTAGAAGCAAACTCAGTGTATATGCAAGTATTAAGGAGGAGTGTTAAGTTAATACTTGCATGATATTGTACACTTGTCAAGCTTTTGTTATACTTTGCTTCATTGTACTGGTCATTAATCATGCATGTTTTCTGTTAATTCCCTCTCCTACGTGTATAGCTGCATGAGTTTGTTGTCTTTATGCCATAAATGTTACAAGTGCTAATCATGCCTACTGTATATTTAACTTGTACTTCAATCTTATCAATGAAGCATGTTTTACAGTTTCTTGTAACCATCGACAGTCTTTCTTTCAAGTTTTGTAAGTCTCTGTTTTAGTTTTATAACAGAGCATCTTTGCCATCTTGTTTTCTATTATAGACTAGAAATATATCATCTGATTGAAAAGAAAGGAGACTCTGCTCGCTAGTGTTATGATTAAATCAGTAGTATCAAGCATGCAAAGAAGAAGATGTAAAACAAAATAAAACAGAGGAGCTTGGTTAATATTGATCATATCCATTAACTAAAGAAAGATACATGAATATATACATTAGATGCATGGTTAACACAAATAAAACATGATACTGATGTAACACAAATAACACAAATGAATATATACATTGGTTAATATTTATTTTTAGTCAAATAGATTTTTATAATTAATGATTAACTTATAATTGTCATTAATTAAAATATCACTTATTATTTTATATTCACGTGATACTGACGTGACATTGATGTAAATGGTGAAAATATTATATAATACTGTTAGCATGTCATATTAGTATATTATGTTATTATTTATTACAACATATCAGTATATCACATGACATCGAATGAAAAGTGATATTTTGATTAATAAGAATTAATAATAAAAATTTATTTGGCTCAAAATAAAAAAATAAAAACTTAATTATTTAATTAAATTTTTTGAATAATTCAAGATTTTTTAAGTTTAAAATAGACCTTGGCATGTCAAATTAAATCACTTGCTATCCTTGGCTAAAGAAAATGAATGCAAATATACAATGCATTCGGTAGCTTAAAAATAATGGAAGAGAGANGATTACATAATATATAATAAAAAAATAAAAACTTAATTATTTAATTAAATTTTTTGAATAATTCAAGATTTTTTAAGTTTAAAATAGACCTTGGCATGTCAAATTAAATCACTTGCTATCCTTGGCTAAAGAAAATGAATGCAAATATACAATGCATTCGGTAGCTTAAAAATAATGGAAGAGAGAGAAAGAAAGAAATTCAAAGGCGCTTTCAATTTCTTAGTTGTAATCACATGCCCCACCACTTTGTTTTGCCAGTTTCGTACAATAATTCAGCAAGTAGATGATCAGCCTTGCAATGCTTTTTCATGCATATGGGAAGGAGAAGCCATTCACGTCACCCCTCCATCAACACAAATAATCCGTCCTGCTATGTAACAGGCTACCGATAGGCATAGGAATGCCACCAAGGAAGACACTTCTTTAGGCTCTCCAATCCGTCCCAAAGGAGTTCTTGAGATTACAGATTTCAGACATTTTTTCTTCTTCGAAAGCCTGCAAGGGAGAGGAACAAAGTTTGAGATTATAATTTGCCTGATCTAGAATTTTTCACTGGTGGATTAATTTATGCTACATATAAATGGCACATTAATTAGAAAATTGATCTTATTACAGCTTTGGTAAGAGGGGTTCTAATGAACGCTGGCGCAACACAATTAGTCCTTATATTGTCTTTTGGCCACTCACAAGCTAAAGTCTTTGCAAGTTGGTTCAATGCTCCTGCAGATTGGGAGGATCACACCCTTTTGAGGCATTTTTTTTTTCAATTTAGAACGCCATATTTGTTGCAAAATTATGGATGTAAAAGAATCTACCTTTGGCTGCACTATAGAAGGATCCACCTATATTTATTGATATAACAGCAGCCATTGAAGATACGAAAACAACGCTTCCTGCTCCCGGAGCTTTCAGATCAAGGGGATGTGAAAATTGGCACAGATGAGATGCAGATTCGAAATTCGCACTCGTTAGAGTTGAGAACTCTTCAGCGGTGAACTCCACAGTTGGCTTCCATAAATATACTCCGACATTGTTTATCTAGAGACAGAAAACTGGCATATATAAGAACCTAATTCCACCATGTAGAAGTTTTCTGAATCTGAGCAAATCTAGTTGGACTTACGAGGATGTCAAGTTTCTCATTGAAAAGAAAGGAGACTGTGCTCACTAGTGTTATGATTAAATCAATACGGTGGAATCATGCATGCAGAGAAGAAGATGTAAAACAAAATAAAACAGAGGAGCTTGGTTAATATTGATCATATCCATTAACTAAAGAAAGATACATGAATATATACATTAGATGCATGGTTAACACTTGTACAAAACTACCAAGCGTTTAACATAGGATTAAGATAAGCATGCAATGCTTACACGTTCAAGGACATGTAGCAGCAACCAAGACTCTGGCTTATGAAACCAGTATAAGGAAGCAAAACGGACACTTGTCCAAAACTTAGTTAAATAGAAAAACAACACTCAAGCTAGTTTTATCTCAACAACTAGCTTTTCTCGTTGTGCTCGGGATGAAACATCACAGACTGAGCCTGAGACTTGGAAGCCTTCTTCTCCCATACACTTAAACATTCTTTAAGTTGTGTTTCAGTCGAGAGCATGTATGTATCCCGGCCCCAAACGTTGCCAATTCCACCACAATGGCATACCATCTGCTGCTGTTCTTCTTTCTTCTCTCTGCCTCAGCCATTTTCCTTCCCAACGTCTTTCTATCTTCCTCCCTTACTCTGTTAAGAAGACTAGATAAACTATTTATAGATACCAGATGCAAATTAAGAACCAACTGTCAAATTTCAAACGTTCAACACTTGACTCTTGTAAAGCAAAAAACGTGAAACGAAAATTGTCTTTGAAGACTTACCTCTTCTAGTGAGAATTCAAGTATGCTTTATTGCTTCAAGTTTTTGTTTCTGAAAATGTTTAGTTTGCCTAGTTTACTTGTCCAGTCCAGTCCTTACTAGCCCATTTGATTTGAAATCTTCCCATACCGGCCCCTAAGCTTAGCAAATAATCATTCTTAAATTTTAAATGAACGATAAAAACAAAATCAAATGACCCAAACTCAAGCCGAATCATGAAGAACATGTCATAAATTTTAACTACAAATTCTTGCAACTCAACAACTTATTTTTTTCCAATAAATGGAGAACTTTTACTCCCTTTCTGAGAATGAATTCAATAATAAAATTTAATTTTTATTTTTCAAACTTGTACTTGAAAATAATAGATTTTACATAAGGAGATGCTTATGAAATTCCTCTATTTTGCTTTTGTTTCTTTAATCAAAAAGAAAAGTGATTGCTAAACGTTAAAAGAGATGTTTATACTAACCCTGCTTATTTCTTAATAAATTCCTAATATAAGGAAATATCCTAACATAGGTCTAACTATTTATAAAATAAAACAGTAAGAAACTTTTTTTTTTTCATAATTTGAATTTTATAAATACAATAGCACAAATGTCATTTTGGGTTAGTGTATTACAGCATACATCTCTATCTTTTTTGTCTCGGAAAAATGAGAGAAATAAGGGTTTGGGTCTTTCTTGTAGAACATTTAAGCCTGATAAGATTAAGAGTAATATATACCCGTTTATTTCACCTACAAGAACTAAGAAAAGCATGCCAGAATGCAAATTTGTGTCGTACAACAAAATTTGCTGGTCTTTTCATTCAATTGGGAAGAACACGAATCAATGAACGTCAAGCTCCTGCTCGTTCAAAGCTGTTCATCACAATTCATGATCATCTGTCGGCTTTTTCCTTTTTACGGCAAAAGTCTAGCATGACAAGATGTTTGTCTTGAAGCCCAAGGACTAGAAATTAAGTTCCCATGACATTTATCGAGCTTTCGATGAAGAACAAGTCACCAGGGAAAGCCAACATCTACTTGCTTGGTAAAGAACAAATGATTACACCTATACAAATATGATTGAACATTAATGTCTTAAATAGGACAACAAAATAGAAATCGCTTATTAAAACTCCAGGTTTTGGGGTCAAATTAAATCCTAAACCCATCTCTTTGTTCTTGTTCAAAGTCTTGCTCTTGGGAAGAAGAACCCATTTGCTGTCACCCCACCATCAACACAAATAATTTGCCCAGTTATGTAGGAGGCTGCTGGAAGGCATAGGAATGCTACCAAATGGGCAACCTCTTTGGGCTGTCCAGGGCGACCGAGAGGGGTTCGAGAGTTCAGAGCTGCCAGAAATTCTTTGCTACTGAGAATCTGACAAGAAAAAATGGAAGTAATTCAATATCACAGTTTCAATATATTTATTAATCCAAGAGAAAAGCATGGTGAAGAGATGTTACTGGTTCAACAAGTGGGGTTCTAATGAAATAAGGTGCAACACAATTGCTCCTGATATTGTCTTTTGCCCACTCACATGCCAAATTCATAGTCAGCTGATTCATTGCTCCTGTATAAAGATATTTGACCAAAATTTGCACTTAACAAATTAAACTGCATGCATTAAAATTCAGGATTACTAAGATTTAGTTTTTCTTCCGAAGTACCTTTAGTTGCTCCATAGATAGATCCAATATTGAGCGAGAGCACACCAGCAACAGAAGAAACAAAAACAATGCATCCAGCTCCTGATGCTTTGAGAAGGGGATAAGCAAGTTGGCAGAAATGGAAAGCAGATTCAAAATTGGTACTCATCATAGTTGACAGTTCTTCAGCTGTGTAATCCATGGTCGGTTTCCAAGTGTTCGTCCCCACATTGTTTATCTATAACAAAAAAAAAAATTACACAACAATTCTATTAGATTGCTGATAAAGAAAATCTTATAAATTTGTTAAGTTAAAAGTATTCTAGACACATTAATATAAAGGTCACTTCATTTATTGTCTCGTCTTAAAATTTTAATGTATGTAATAGAAAAACAGGTATTGCTTTCATTCATTATGTTTTTCTTTGGTTCATTTCACACGGAAGATCCAAAATCTTTACGCGTGAGGAGAGCTGTATGGTTGTAACCATAAAAAAAATCTCACATATATTAAATTAAGGATATTTTATATATATATATATATATAAATGTAATAAGGATCTCTTTACCTATTGTCTATTGATTTTACATTAAAAATTAATTTTAAAATTTTAAAATAATATCAGAGCAGGTATTAACCGTAATCCTTTCTCTTCGATTTGCTCTGTTAAGGACCATATCCTTTTATGATTAATTCCAACCATGTGACCATTCTCTGTTTTCTGAATTCAAAATCCTTGACCTCACTCAAGTAAAATGAAAATGCTCTTCAAAGTAATTGGGATTCTTGTTCAAATCATCAACACTCAACCACTCTTCCACCTTGTGAATATGTTCCATTTCTTTATCATATTTAATTCAGTTTTCAATGTAAAGAAGAGTTAGTATCCCTAGGAATGTAAACAGGAAAGGGCAGGAGATTATAGATAACTACTCCAGCCAGTAATTTTTTAAAGATTCAATTTCAACAATTTTATTGTGGTCAGGCAAGTCAGAACTCACGTGCTTCCCAAACCTAGGGTCGCTGGTTACAGGATCATACGATTTTCTCTAAGAGCAATGACTAGTTGAGTTAATCTATGCATGCTTCCTACCATCTTGTGTTTACACTTGAAAACTTCACATAGAAGAGATAACGAGTCAACCTTAGGGAGAAGTTAACTCACAAGGATGTTGAGTTTCCCAGTAAAGAGAGAGGAAACTTTGTTCATCAGCCTTTCCCTTTCAGCTGGAGAGGCTACATCACAGACTGAACCAACAACTTGTAAACCTTTCGTCCTCCATTCTTTCAAGCATTCATTCAGCTGATCTTCGTTGCGCGAGCACGTATAAACTGTTGCCCCTAGCGCTGTCAACTCTTCCACAACAGCATGCCTAAAACATAATTTAATACGACATATTGGAGCAACAGATATCAACTGAAAGAGCAATCTCTTGACTACAGAGGGAATAGAGAAGGAAAGTAGCCATTACCCAATTCCTTTTGTTCCACCAGTAACAAGAGCAGTTGCTCCTTTGAGAGACCATTGGCTGTCTCTACAGCTTGAAGTTCCATCCCTTGCCATTACAACTCTCTCTCTCTCTTTCACTCTCTGGTCAAGAGCTTGATGTTCAGTACTGCAGCTTCTTGGAGCTCAAATTTTGTTAACAAGCGTAGAGAACAATATAGTAACAAAGCCCAATGCCAGTCAACTATCGACGAGTACAATTAAAAATATACAACGAAGACTGGCAGCTTGTGGTAGATGGCAATGGTGTTAGATCAAATTCAATACAACTTTGCTTAGAAGATTATTGAGTACCATAATTGGTAGAATTATATTCTTGTTGCCCAGGATTTGAATCTTGTGAAACAATTTCTTGTATTTTAAAATATCTTTTCAAGACTTATTTATACAAAAACTTGTTAAAAATTATTACTCATTTCTTTCTCATTAGCATATTCAACAACTAACAATTTGACAAATTTCTATTCATTGATAAAAAATAAGTATACACATATACAAACGACATAAAATTAAATATAAAAATTAAATAATTAAATAATATATCTACAAAGTAAATAAAAAAAAAAGACTCATAATTTCAAAATATTATTTAACATGCAATACTATTTTCTACTAGAAAGATTTTGTTCGAATCCCAAACTATCAAATTAATCAAAAAATATTTACACATGAATCATTTAAACACTTGATTTGGGGTTGAAAATTATTTATAATTGAGCAATGAAAGTCTAGATGAGTTGTTTTGAAAGAGTAAAAAATGCAACCAAAGATTGAGAAGAGAAGTATCAATGCAGGTCTCAAAAGTAATATTTGAATTTTTGGAGAGAAAGATTTTAGTTTAAGTTTTGACTTTTTAATAAAATCTTAAATTATAATTTTTTTATCTTTTAATATTTAAATATTAATATATAAATTATGTTTTGATAAATTTATTTTGATAGGAAATTTTTGACCTCACTCTTTACAAAATTGTAAAAAACTTAGTGAGTTCTTTAGTGTTATTAATTATATAAAATTCTAGATGACTAATATACTTAGTATAAATTTTTAACAATTGAGTAGTGTCATGTGACACTACTCTTATACAGCTGGATCCGCCCATGGTTGTGGGTGTCTTGTTTGGCCCACTTGGCATCCAAGACTCCAACTTTGCCGAGCTTATGGCCATTCTTCATGCATTGCATCTTTTCTCGCGCTCCTCTTTCGCAAGCTTTAAGTTGATTATTGAATCTGACTCCAAGAATGTTCTATCGTGAGTGACCAATATTGATACGAGGCTTTGGGACAAGTGGTATTTATTTAATGAGATTGATACACTTGTTCTTTCACTAGGCATGGTGTCTTTTACCCATATTTTATAGTAAGATAATTGTTTTGTAGATTCTTTAACGAAGTTTGGAGTTGACAGAAACATGATATTCTCAGTATGGTGATAACTTTTGATACTTTTATTTGGTTGAGCTGTTGCCTTTTGGTTTATGTTAATACTCGGATTTGTTTATGACTTTTACATTGTCTTACGGTGCCAATAAGCGAATCTTTTATTTAATGGTACGGAGTACCATTAGGGTTGTACTCGATCGTATGTCCTGACCTTAATCCCCATATATAGATAGATCTTTACACTGTAATTTCAATAATTTTAATACAAATTTCATTTGACTAAGAAAAAAATCATTTTATTACCTTGGATCACAGTTCTATTACAGCCTGCAAATTTCTCACGTTACAAACTTCTCTTAGCATTCTTTTTCCTCTCGTTCTTTCTTTAAGTTTTTTTTAAAAAAAAAATGATAAATTCCATTAATCAAGACAGAAAACCCCTGTAAAAAAAGTTCTTTCTTTAAGTTACAACTGATACACCTGAAACCACACTTTTTCCTTTTAGAAAGATTGCAGGAAACCTTAAATTTCTCGATATCCGAACTTCAAACCATTTATTTGAGTGTGAAATAATAGTTTCTCCCAAATCGTAGTTAAAAAATTAATATAAACGGAGCAGCAATTGAATGGCAGTTTAACTGGCGAGATACTACTGAAGTATCCTGCTCTGATCAGATATTTGATGTTACTTATGTAACCATTCATACGATAATAGTATCAATCAGTTGTAACCTTTAACGTATGTGTCAAATAGTGGAGACTGCTGCTGATACGTTGATCTCACGAGCTCAGTTGGCTAAAGATGAATTTGTATGCGAGATTCAAGGCATAGATAAGAGTTAGAGAGTTTTGATGCATATGTACAACTTTGACCACAATTCAGATTTAAAGAGAACAGGGGGACAATGAAAAGAAAGACGGTTTCCTACTGATGCTATTCACACTTCAATTTATTCACAATCACCATAGAAATTACTCCGTATACAAAAAACACTGCTAAAGTTACAATCAGTTAATCATAAACCAGTAAAATCTCAAAGTACAGGGAAATAGATAGCAAGAGAGAAAGAGAGAGAGAGTAGGTAGATAAGAGTTCAATACCAAGAAATGGAGACAAAACTAGAGAACTATGAGCCAGTTAATAAACGAGGACACAAATGCAAACATGGGAAGTATCTCCTTTTCCAGGCTGGCTAATGGAGCTAAACAAGATATCAAAAGTAGCTATTTCCATGACAGAATTCTCAAAGAACTCACAGCCATGTCATCGTGATTAGAGAATAATGACTATAATCCAAATGAGAACAGTGAAGGAAATACTGCCAGCCCCATCTCATCACAGACCATTGAAAGAAAAACAAAAGATAAGCTGAGGAAAGCCAACCACTATATAGCATAAAAACAATTTAGGAGGGGAGAAGTTCTTGTTCAAATATGAAAGAATGAGCAGGGGACAGCTAACAAAATCCAGTGAAAATCAGGACAATCTGAAACTTTTTAATTTTAACAGTGGTTGGCTTGCTGTAAAATAGGAAAGGAGAGAGAGACAAACAAGACATGGTTGAGTAACTGGAGGTTTCTAGTAATTTTTGGGGTAGAAACCATTTACAGACATGCCGCCATCAACACAGATAATCTGACCAGTTATGTAAGATGATGCAGGCAGGCAAAGGAATGCCACCAAGGATGAAACCTCAGTTGGGTCACCAAGACGCTGTAGAGGAGTTCGAGAATACACCTCTTCTAAATATTCTTGGTTGCTGAGTACCTGGAAAATAATTAGTGAGATCAACAAAATGTAAGATTACCCCAACCAGGTTCAAAGTACATGTACTAGATACAAATATTTGTACTCTTAGATGCAACTGTCCGTGTGAGTGTAAATTAGCGAGTTAGTGAATGAAAAACAGAGAGAGGAAGATTATAATTAGATGTGACAATGCTTAGTATGAACAGCATCAATTTTGATTATGAAATCACATGGATCGAGCAGATGCTATTGACATATAACATTCACAAATCAGACTTTATGCTCTGTACATCCCACATCATTGATCCATGTTTCATAATGTTGTGTAAAAGGTAGTTTGAAGGGTAGGTTCTAAAAACAACTTCAAAGGAGCTTCAGCCTGGAGCTCATTTTGAAATTTGACAAATTCAGATTTATAAATTCCAGGATCTTTAACTGTTAGTACTCAGAAGCTATTTGATAATAATGAAGAAAACCTCTGAATGAATGCTTATACTGAAAAAAACACCAACAACAGAGAATACCTCTTAAGTATTCTATGAACCCTTATAACCAAAATTCTTGGTACTATGTTAAATAGGGAAACAAGCATGTATTATATTATGCCAGAGAATCAAAGTCATTGCATATCACTACCATAATCCAGCATCACTGTAAAAATACAATCAGATTCAGTGCAAACTATGAACAAGATTAGAGTGCAAAGAAAATTACTTGCTCCACCATGGAGGTTCTAATGTACCAAGGTGCAACAGCATTACTCCTTATATTATCCTTTGCCCACTCACAAGCCAAATTTCTTGTAAGTTGATTGATAGCTCCTACAAGTCAAAACACACCCCACCACCCTAGTAAACAAAAGGTATAACCAATTGGTTCTACAAATTCCCACTGCATAACAGCATTCAATGAAAATTTTCTCAAATATATATTTACCTTTAGTTGCTCCTTGAAGTGACATGGACTTGAGTGAAACAAATCCAGACACAGAGGATGTGAATACAACACTTCCTACTCCTGATGCTTTGAGAAGTGGATAAGCAAGTTGGCATAAGTTGAAAACAGATTCAAAATTGGTTGCCAAAAGAGTTGAAACTTCTTCAGCTGTGAACTCTACCATTGGTTTCCTTATATTAGTCCCAACATTATTAATCTGTGAAACCAAAGGTACATTTTAGTTTTAACATACAAAAACGAACAAAGATTTTCACTACAAAGAAATAATCATAAATTGCAAATAACCTAGCATTTGTCAGGAATACATATAGATTCCTCAACCTGACAAAAGTAAAAACTACCACTTATCCGTTTCTAGCAACTAGTGCGCCAAAAATTGAACCCAAGAAATTAACAAGCCCCATTACTCTTTTTGGCAAATAAACAAACATAGCAGAGACATTACAATGAGGAAAACACAGAAGCTTACAAGGATGTTGAGCTTGCTATCAAACAAAGATGAAACATTTTCCATTAACCTCTCTCTTTCTACTCCCATAGACACATCGCAGATAGAACCAGAAACCTCAAAACCCAAACTTTTCCAATCTACTAAGCACTTGTCAAGCTCATTTTCATTACGTGAACAAGTGTACACTCTTGCTCCAAGTCCTGCCAATTCCTCCACTATGGCACGTCTAATAAACAAACCAACAAAAGATACCCAGTTCAAAAAGACTCATAAAAGTTTCAGCTTTATAGTTCATGAAAACTAAATGGCCAATCTTTTTCATGTTCATGGAAAATGGGAATCTTTTTGTTTTTACCCAACTCCACGTGTGCCGCCAGTTACCAATGCTGTCATGCCTTGGAGTGACCATCTGTTAGATTTTGTGTTTCTTGGCGCCATGGATTGGTTCAAAATGGGACTTTTGTATTGAAATGAAAAGGAAGTTTTGGGATTAAAAGAGAGGATTATATGGGTGTTATGCTGGGGTCTAAAGGAAGAGCAAAAAGGGTTTTGGGTGTTAATGAGAACTGAAGAAGCTGAGATCAGAGCTTGCTTCATTGGTTAATGAAAGGGCTTCAAACAGCAACCAGCTTCCCCCACGATGTAAGGTTCTTGAATATAGAACAGAGTGGCTACTTGGTGATCAACAGAGTCAAAATTGGTCACCCAAAAACATAAAAACCCAATTCAAATGCTGCTGCAGCCTTCGGTAGTTTATAATATAATATTATTATAAATAATATAATTTTAAGTACTATAATTACAAATAATATGATTGTAAAAATGATAATATTGTAGTATTAGTTATATAAGTAAAGTATGTTTGATATATAAGTAAAGTAATAATTAAAATATATAAAAGATAATATATTGTAGTTTTTATAAAATATATTGTAGATAATATATAAAATATATAATATTGTAGTTTTTAATTTATAAATACTTTATTAAAAATATAATATTAATTTTTAAAATTATTTTTATTATTAAAATATAAATTTAATATATTTGTATTTTTTTATTATTAATTTTTATATAATATCATTTCTTAAATATATTTTTAATATCATATATTTTATTTTTTATTTTTTATTATAATCTTATATATTTTATTTTTTATTTTTTAATATAATTTTTTATATTTTATATTTTATTTTAATTTTTTAAATGATAAAATAAATTTTATTAACAATTTTTTTTAGGCAAGAAGAAATTTTATTGACAGTTACTATGACTACTAAGAATAATAAAAAAACATTCATTAAAATCTATATATAAAAAAAAATTATAATATTGTAAAATATTTTTATCAAAATAATAAAATTGAAGGTTAAAAATATCTTTAACAACATAGCAGAATGTAATGCAATCTAATTATATTGGTTTTGGATTATAATCACATTACATCTATTGATTTATTATAAAACAAATACTACAATGTAATTTAATTAGATATTTTGCTGAGAATGTGCTATTAAGTGTACAATTATCTTTGCTTGACCCTTAATACCCATATGAATATTTTCATCTTTCATAAGAATTACTTAGTACAGAACCTTTTCTCCTCCTCTTCATGACTAAATATTCATCATTTACTTGAACTTCAACTACAATTTGCTTAACGATCCGATCAGATTTTCTTTAAACAAACAGTACAATGTTAAGTAACAACACTGGGTGAAGAACCAAAGCTTTCGACAGAAATGGTTAGTAGTACTTACTTGTAATTAACAAAGTTGTTGTAACTTCAGCTTTCTCTAAGAAGCCATGGAATTAGCTATAATAAAACCTAGAGATTCTTGTCAATGGACAAATTGTTGAACGTCAAGACAATGTCCAGGAAAAGACAAAAAATCTGCATAAGAACAATCGTTACGACAGAAGAATCAGAGTTTCCATTATAAGATTTGTCTGAAGTTCAATTTCTTCCATGGGAGCGCTGCATAGGCCATTCTTGTTTGCTTCCATTCTTGATCATATAAAAATAAAAGTTTATATAACAGTGCTACCAACAAAACAAACTTGGCTCTTCTTCTTTTATTTGACTTCTTCCATCGTACAAAAATGTTGTGAAGAAGATGTTTTGTCAATAAAATTTACGAAGTCAACGTGATAGTTCCTTTAATCATAAAATAAACCCTTTGATCACACAGAGGGGGAGCATGTTTGGAGTTTACTTGATGTCTTCTATAATGGCTACAATGGCAAAGGAGAAGGCCACAATTCAAAGGATCTTGAAAGTTTTCCCACCAAATAAAAATATTTTAAAAGCAGATAAAATACATATATAATGGATGAGAAAGACTTGCATAGCTGGAAGACAAGGATTGGGTTGTTTTTTCAGGCAATGGTTCACACCATTCGTAGAAATTATTACTTGAATCAATCTTCAGGGGATTCATATACAGCTAAAGATATAATTTAATGCTACTGTAATATTTTACTGTTAATTGTCAATTAGACAATTACATTCCAGTGAAGAGATTGGCTTGGAGGCTGTCACCCATATTAGGGCACAATCTATACAGAAAAACTCGAACCAAAAGAAAATATAATATAGAAAACGAAGAGAAAGCTTCAGCAAGTGATTATTTGAAAGAAGGAAATTAATGAATATGTAGTCTTCATTAGTTCTTACTGGCAATTCTTTTGTTCTGGGATATTAATCCTAGCTAGGAAAGAAAACAGAAAACCTGCTACAAAGAACTCAAACTAACGGGAAGGAAAGCAAATTAAGCAACAATTAAATGCTACACAAAATAAATAAAAAAATAAAATAAAACCAGAAGCCAGTTTTTCCAGCATTTCAGATTAACCTGGATGTACCACAGGATTGACTAATGATTCGGACAATCCTGACAGGTTCGACATGCCTTTAGTTTTCACTTGTAGAACACAAAACTCTGATATGACTCTTTTAAGAGAAATGATTATTCGAATATACAAAACGTGGAAAATTTTATATACATTATCATTACTTTCGTCTCTCTTTTATTTATTTACTAATATCTTACAAATTTAGCAGTCGGAAATTGGATATATGTATAGGTAATCTCTGAGTATTCCACATGGCAAGCGAGAATGGATGGTTTAAGTTTATACAGGAGGTGGCAGCTGGCACATGTCATCTTAAAGCTCTAGAGCCAGCTTCCATCTATGTTGAACTATCCCACAAGGGTAAGCACATACGTATGGACTGGCGGCCAAATTTATGCAGCGAAAAAATGTTTGAATTGTTCAAATATCAGGTAGCCCCAACGATGTTTTGGTGCCGAGATGAAGGCATTTTTTTTTATGGAAAATAGCTTTATAATTGGGCATTAATGCATTGTCAATGCCAATTGGTCTAAAATAAATTGGAAATTTCAAAATAATTACATTGGATTGAGAATTTGATAATGATCATTGTCACTTTTACT
The DNA here is from genome assembly GCF_000208745.1 of Theobroma cacao. NCBI lineage: Eukaryota > Viridiplantae > Streptophyta > Magnoliopsida > Malvales > Malvaceae > Theobroma > Theobroma cacao. Next base: position 36,047,195 of record NC_030858.1, read on the forward strand.
GAGAACTTACAAAATATGGTATTCATCATCGTGAATATCTTAGTTCGATTTAATAATAACAATCATAGTTTCTATAAGAGGTTTAAAAACAAATCATCTGTTTAATTATAGTACTTTTGTTTTTTTTACTTTCCTATCCATAGATTTATCCGTTTAGCAAATACTTAATTAATAGTACAACATTTGTCTGCAAACATACTATGTGTGAGACGTTGGAGAATTAATAATTCGTTAATTATAAGAAGCTTTGATTGGGGTTGATGAGCTCTTGCCATGGAGTTTCTATTTCTAGGTTATGTCTTTCACTTGGTAGGTAGATTAACCTTAAATTTGAAGAACAAATTCCATCTTAAAACAAAGAAAACAAATATTTATCAAGTTATCATGGCATCAGATTACGGTAATCAAAATTATAGATGGTGAGTTACATCATCTTTTTTTAAAAGCTAGAACTTCATCGAAAAATATATTTAGCAAAAATTGTAACACAATCATAGTTTCACTCGTTATCATGTCGCAACGAAATCGAAAGAAAACAAGCACATATCACTACAACATATATAGCATTGGTTTTTAAGTCTAACTTTGATACCATTTATAATAAAGAAGTAACATATATAGATTCTTTACCATAAACACTAGTCAACTATTGGTTTTTTAAATTTATTGGACGAAACTTATGTGTAGAGGATTTCTCCGGCTTATCGACCAATAAATCATAGAAGTTCAAGATATATAACTTGAAAATAATCTGACAAAGGAAATAGAATTTCTAAACAAGTTTATTGTATTAAAGAAAAATAAACACCGCCCAATCTTTCCTTCCATGACCAAATATATAAAATTTTGGATTTGTCCTTTGGTGGAATTGGAAATTGTCCAAATCTAGGAAGTTACAGATCATTTCATGTTGTAGTCTAGAAGATAGCAGGCCCCTGAATATGAAAACACCTTCACTATCTTCCAGTTGACCACGTCTCTCTCTCTCTCTCTCCTCTCTCTCTCTCTCTCTCAGTGCTTGAATGGAGACTGATCAGTCTGCACCAGAAAACCCAGACCAGGGATCCTCGGATGAACAGCGAACAAGCCCTGCAAGGTCCTACGAGTGCACTTTTTGCAAGAGAGGTTTCTCCAATGCGCAGGCCCTGGGTGGCCACATGAATATTCACCGTAGAGACAAAGCCAAGCTCAAGCAAGCTTCTTCACCAGGTGAAACTACTCAACAATCTCTGGACATCGTCCCAAAGATCATCCCATCCTCGTATTCTCCGAACCATCCGAGCTGCACAACAGTACTACTGCCTATAGCGGATGCCAAGTCTAGTCAAGAAATTAGAAGCAGCCCTGGAAAGTGGCCTTGGGTTATTCCAGAGGAGGATGATGCTAACAAAAGAGACAAAACCCATGTTGGGGAAATCAGACAACTGCCTTTGTTTGATGAAAAACCATCAACAACAGATCAAAATTATCCAAGCAGTCAAGCTCAAGGGGGCATTGGAAAGGGTATGTCATCAAGCCAGGGGTCATCAGGGTTGGATCAGTTGGACCTTGAACTTAGACTGGGGCCTGAGCCTCCAGATTCGTCGCCAACAATGACTACCAAAAAGTTCTTTTAAATTCGAAACAATATCATGGTACGTATATTTGTTCCCCCTCTCCCTTTGTTATTTTTTCAATTGTTGGATGATTAATATTATGTTTACCTCTATGTAGCCACAAACCTTTTTTGAGGGGGCTATAATATTTGGCTATAAACATTTCATGATTGCGTATTTGTCGTTTTGCCAATTTCTTCATGTATTTAGTATTGAACCTGTTCAGACTTAACATATCAAGTTTTATTGATATGTTTATGATTATGTTCTTTGCAATGCCGTCTTCTACTTCTCATGTTTTATGCCCAATAACATGAATTTACGTGCAACAAATAGCATCGGAGATAAAGGTGAATGGTTTTTCATTTTTAAGATAAGAGAATTCCAGGTTTTCCCTGTCCAGCATTCAATCTGCTTCAAAACTCAATTCAAAGGCGAGGGAGGGAGATATAAATATTGCAATAGTATTAACTTGTACAGGTGTCTGCAAATGCTTCACAAGATAGAGTACCAGTACCTACAGTTTGTCTATCCTGTATGGCCATATAGTAACAAAGGATTCATGGTTAATTTCTTTCGAACTGCCCTTTTTTTTTTGCTTGATAATTAATGAACAAGAATAGTAGTACAGAGAGAAGTGTAAAGAAACAGATATAATGTGACGTTCTAGGGGATTAGATGTATGTTAATCTCAGTACTGTCCGGTGACATTTGCAAATATGCATTCATGGTTCTGTTCTAGGGTTGGTTCTTTGGAGTAAGAAATTGAAATGAGTAAAGGAACCATTGTTTCCGACATTAATCCAAACAGAAGATCATAAACAAGTGATCCTTGTCAAAAGCTGACAGCCCAAACGACAGGTTTTGTCCACTAAACTACTCATTTCTGGTTTCTCATACCTTCTCTCACCGACAGAAAGTTTACTAAAGAAGTACTTGAAAACTTCGAACCAATCGTTTTATGGCTTAAAATTTGTCATCTTTTATACAGTCAGCTTCTGAAGTTAAAACTTGAAAGTAACTATAAGTTCAGGGAGCCATGGCTTTTACTGGGTGTTCGAACTCAGTAGATTTTAAATCTACAAGCATTTAATTCCAAGTACAGCATGTAAATGCACGTTATCATAAAGATTGTGGCTGACATCTCCTTAAAAGAATTCAACTATTTTTATGTTTCACTAATTACCTGGAAATTAGAACATGTCAGTACACACTCGTTTAATTTTGTTCTGTCAATTTTAACGGTTCATTAATGTATTGACAATGATTCATACGTTTCTATAACTATACAACTACTGGAAAAAATACATTTATTGAAATTCTATTTAATTAGATGATATTTTTATTATGTCAAATTCTTCAATCCCAGACCATTTGTCTTGTCTCTTTTAATTATTTGTATTAAACACGTTTGTAAATATCTTTTACTTGCTTTCGCAGAACCCTTACTGAGGGAACTAATCAGTGGTGCCTTGCATTATGAAACAAAGACAAGAACAATTTAGATTTGTAATTTTTCAATTCCAGGGTGAGCATAAAAAGCATGGAGTGCATAGTATTATCCCAATCCCCATCTGCATGTCTTCATTTCTTCCCAAACCTGAAGAGTACGACTTGCCTAGACTTTAGTAATGTAACTGACAAAAAGCATATTATTGCATAGTACTACTTTAGCTCAGATTCAGAATAAATGTATATGCATCTAACAGGACTATTGATCATAGCTGAGTGATGATGACTGCTGAAATCGTGAAGAAATCCAGTTTCTCCAGTCTCTTTCACAGATGCAGAACACATCCCGAGGCCATTTAATATATAGTATGTAGTGCTTGCTGCTTCTATTTGTTATCAGATGCTGGCCCTTACAACTGTAAACGGTTGGGAAGCCTCCAGGTACTTCCATCGTGAAACTAGAAACTAGCTGCACTATACTTACCATATCTGCTGGGTAACTAGACCAAACTTCAGGACTTATGTTCAATGATCAATCCTGTATAAATGAGCTGTCAGGTAGCTTGTTGTAAATTTATTCTTTCAGTATTGAGATTATAACCACTGTAATATTTTGTCTCACATGTAAAAAATTACAAACTTATCACGTGATATGAATCAACGAACAAAAAATTCATAAAAGAGTTAACGAATTCGAACACCTGTTTTTTTAAATCATATTAAATTTTTTTAAATGAATATCCTAATTAAAATCAATTGATAATAGGTAAAAAAATCTTATTATATTTATATGTGAAGGATATTCTGAATTTAACAATGTAAGACTATCATCACTTTAGTAATTTCAAATTGATTTTTCAATTTTATTTTTTATTTTTTGATATTAAAAACCATGATCCATCAATATTATAAAAAGTTTTGCATCTGCTTTGACTGGTTGGTTGTAAGAGGATTAATTTACCATATAAACTACTGACTAATCAGAGTTAATCCTTGCAAATAACTATTGACTCATTGCCAGTTAATCCTTGCAAATACTTTCCCGACATGACATAAATAGTTTGTCATAATTGTCGTCGTTGTTGTCAACATCTTTCACTGTCCAGTATGGCAATGCCAATGCATGACACATTCATCGTCTGATCAAAACAATTTTCGTTAGGGAAAATGCTGCCCTCCCTTTTAAACAATGACAAGAAAAGGAAATAATGCAACAAAATTTACCTTCAATAGATTGAAATATGGAACATCAAGGTCGAGTTTCAAGCCACTGGAGACCCCGACGGGTAATCAGGCAATCATTTGGTTAGGTATTACTTAGTCTTTACTGTAACTATGAAAATTGCTTCACATTTCGACAGAATAAATAACATAGCCTTAAGCCAGTGCATGTTTCTTAGACTCATAACGCCTCCAACAATAATTACACACGATGTTATTGAACCACATTTGCACAAAAATCATCTGACAGACTGGGGAAAGATATTGGCTACAAATCTTTCGTCTCAGTCATCATCAACATATATGGTTTCTTGCTGAAACAGGCCACCGAAGACCTTCCTCACTTCAGTCTTCTCTGTCTCTTTAGCCTTTGTCTTCGGTGTCTCCTTCGGCTTTGGGAAAAAAGATTTAGGAGCAGGTTGCTTGACAACAGCTTTCTTGGAAGGTAACGTTCTAGCCTTAGCTTGTCCCCTGACAGTGGCAATCTGCACTTTAGGCTTCTCCTCATCAGAAGGTTTTTGAACTGCAGTTGCCATCTGGGAACTGAATTTTTCCCAAGAGAGTCCCGAGCTGAAGCCCCTAGCTTTACTCAAGAGGCCTTCTACCGACGCCCCCGCAGCCTCTGCTTTCTCTTGGGCTTCTTCAGCTAGGCTAGTAGCCCTGGCTTCTTGCTTCGAAAGCTTTTTCACTTCCTCTTCCAGCTTCTTTGTTGCTTCAGCCGCTTCACGAGCTTTCTCAGCAGCTACTGTTGCCTCTTCTTCAGCTTTAGCCTTTGCAAGAGCTTCTGCATAGGCCTTCCTTCTTCCATCCTCCGGAATAGCACTGAAAAAGCAAGTATCAAAAGCACAAATTAGGACATATTTCTTTCCCAAGCAATCTATAATCTCTTATAACTATATAATCGATAAGCTAACATCCAAGCAGTTTACCTGAAAAGCTCATTTACACCCTTCAATGGAGCTGATGGGCTTGTAAAAACTTCAACAACCTGTCTCACTTAGCAACCGTTAAGATATAGGAGTAACAGAAGCAAAACAGAAAGATAAAAATTACTATCCAACTTTAAGCAAACTTCAAATATTGCATTATGCAAGACACAAGTGTTTACATATAAATGATCACTTGTACATGGAATCAAATCCATGGTCACATTTGGATTTATATCTCATCCTAAATTGATCCTCTTACCACCTAAATAAACCTATACAGCTTAGTTATACCCAATAATGAACCCTTGAAAATGAAGGTTTTAGAAGCACAAGGGAAAACAAAGTTTACCTTGTTTTCTGCCACAGCTGTGTTGGAGAAAACATCTGCAACCAGAGATGCTATCTGAGATTTTGCAACCTAACAACAATTTCCAAAAATATTGAGCAATAAGACAAACAAAAATTATGATCCAGAAAGAAAATTTTTACAGTGAAACAGATAAAACTGCATACATTACATTATTTTACATTACTTTGTAGGCGTTTGCACCAATGCTGCCTTCAGCTGACACCACAATATTGTAAGGGCTCTCTGCTGAATAATCTTCTATGAGGGTTGTCTTTAATAACGTGTAGCTAACGTCAGTTTGGATTAGTTTTTGCAAGAATTCGGGTAGACTCAACGGTTGAGATTGAGAGAAGAGGTTGCTAAAGAAAGATGTGATACCATCAAGCACATTATAAGTTGAAGCACCCGCTTGGTTCCCATCATAGACAATTGCCACATGGCCTACGCCAGCCAGTTGAGCAGCTTCAATAACTTGTAAGGCATCTGCTGTGGAGACCTCGGAAGTGGGACCATTTTCACCACGGCCAATTGTGACTACCACTTTGCTGGCATTGCCAATTGCTTTGGCTATTGATTCTGCATCTTCGAAGGTAGATTCTACTGCATTGAGGCGCTTTGATTCTTCATTGGATATGATCTATGGTGAGAAAGGATTAGTGTTGAGCAACACAAAGAATTAGCAGAATTGACTTTCCTATGTATACATTGCATAAAATATGAGACTTATTTACACAGAATCGAGACATCTGATCTTATGGTGCAATACAGTTCCAAACTTGTCCCCAGTTGATCCTCAAGACTTCTGATTTGGTTAATAACAGTATCATTTTTCTTCTAATTTGGCAGATTGAGATAGACAATATCAAGATGAATTGGATATGTCATCTTGTCTAAGTGACATTTGATCTTCAAAAGATGAATCACTAAGTTATTCTGACTCCGGGAAAAACGAAATGCAACCTATTTAATATCACAGGCCCTGGTTTACTGGAAGATGTTGTTTGACTCTCTCATGCATTCAAAGTTCATTACTCTTTCAACAATTCAATCCATGGAAACTATTTCCCGGTTTTAAGTATTCAAGCTATTTCATTCTCTTATCAAAGATCTTTCAGATTACCAAACTAAGCTTATGATCCACGATTATTGTGGCTTTGGTTTAAGATCGCTAACCTTGTATTGGGCAGCAAGACGAGCCAGTTCCTGGGCAGCAGCAAGCTCTGGCACACCAGCCCGAACAGTGAAACCCTGACGCAGCAATGTCTGTGCAATGCGAATGCCAGCCTGTCCGGTTGCACCCGCAACAAATACAGTGGCTGGATCTTTTCTCCTTGCGTTCCCAAACGATATACCCGTAGAAGGTTTACTCACGAGCGGGACCAAAGTTTTCACGTCAGGTACCTTGCCGAAATTGAAACGGAAAGAAGTAGAATTGCCTGAATCTTCAGTTTGGCCTTCTTCAGGACTGTCTTTAGCTTTTCCAAGCTGGAACGGACCGGCCCTTTTGGCAAACACTGTGAACCTTGGGTTCGTTAGGGTTTGCCTTGACCGGGGCGTGGTGGTTAAGAGAAATGAATTGGAGGTGAGAGTTGGAGCCATGGATATGTAATGAAAAGGATAAAAAAGAGGATGTCAAATGGTGACCCTCTCCTTCAATTCAACCAGTCTTCTCCGTATGTTACTATTATTTAGGCCCATTTAGTTCTTAGTACTCGGATGCCTGTGGCTGTGGCAATTGAGCTGCGTTTTATCCAGATGAGAGGAGTGATGGGCAACTACCAAATAGAAATGAGCCACGTAGTCACAATTTTATCCACTAAAGGAAATCGGTCACCAGTCGTTGAGAAGCACGTCACATTGTGCATATGTTTGAACCACCAGAAAATGACGGATGCATCCGCGTTTTATTTGTTGCAAGCTTAATCCACTGACTTACAAAGTCGGATAAGCATGGTCCACACAACGCAGAGCACTGGCTTTATGCGAACAGAAAATCTTGAGCAATTAATTTAAAGACTAGATCACAGATAATTCGGGTTTAAGTCAGGTCGGTATTGAGACTTCAACACAAGGGATATTGTATTCCCATCGAGGAGATCAGAAGCAGCAGCAGCTGAAGCTTTTGACCATCACTGAGTTAACTACAGCCCCAAGTGTAGTGATAATCGACTGACAACAATTGGCAAAGCAGCAAAATAGAACCTACTAACATTATAAACGAAACCGCTTGTAGTAGAGCAAATAATTACAACTTCAGCCGGGGATATAACACTATGCGATATCGAAAACCATACTAAAAACATTTGCTCATCCATTGAAGGTCCTAGATGGCTTCCTAGAACGAGATGGTTGGTCATAATTTACGGGCTGGTCCTCTTCCACCTTTCTCTAGAAATGAAAATGAAGAACTTGGCGAAATAGAGAAGAGAAGAAGGCTTTTTATAAGTGGTAAATATTCAGACACTAGAGTAACATGGAAAAATGCCATCATCAACCTATGATCAGAATACTGAAAAACCTACTTCGCATCAGAAACTAGACAATCAAATCCATTTCACCATCTCATGCTCTTTGTAGCTTCATAAAAGTGAAAAAAGATTTCCTCCTCCTCAACGATTTAAAAATGATCTACAATCCCAGAAAAATAGGTCATACTCAAAATTTAAAGGGTAGGAGAAGCCTACTCTATTCTCAACTACCAAGCCATACATCTCATGAGATTTGATAAATCAACTCCGATAAATTAAGCTTTCAAGGAGCTACATCCTGCTCAAGCTCAACTTGCACCATTTCCAACTTTATGTACAGCTTATTCCTTTGTCCCAAAGCCACCAATACGGATACAGGACATGTGAAAATGTTTAGAACTCGCACGATTGGGACATTATCAAGAGGATAAATGGCAAATAAACCCTCACAAACGCTATTTATTTTAGAGAGAAACTAGACACCTAACAGGTATGGGAAACGTGCACTTGCAAAAGACTCAACCAATGAAGAACAAGGAGAAAAAGCACCATCACATGGGAGACAGAAGGATTGCCTAATTCATCTTACATAAGCAATGTTTTTATCCTTGCCATACTTCAAATATACACTACATTGCCATCCATCCTAACATCCTAGAGCCCACAGGCTCAGATTTGGTTATAATGACATTTCCCAAACCAATAGCTGATTAGGAATTGCAATAGATCAGTGCATAATCAGTGCAAATATACCTTTAGGACTTTTAAGAAATATTCTCATACAGATTTAATCAGTGCAAATACATACATGACGATGTCATCTGCAGAAACTTTTCAGTGCATAATCAGGCCAGGATAAGTCCGATAACCGTAGCACCAGCAATAATTTTAGAAAACAAAGTCCCCGGAACAACTATCAAGCTGCCAACCATAGAGGTTAAACCAAAACAAAGTGAGAAAGTAGGTAGTATAAATATACAAAGAGGATTAACCTCCAAACACTGATTTCTTCTCCTACAGAGCCCATAAAAGAATGAAAACTCCGCACCTGAATTGAGGTTCAAATTGGAGATCTGCACATGGCCTGCTCAACCAAGTCATCTAGTTGAAAATAAATTTATCTACCAATTGACCACAAAGGTGATTTAGAAATCTCATATTAATGCATCAGAAAAGACTTTTATGTAATGTTTTATCTAAATAAACAACAAAGAATTTGATACCACAAACCTGGTTAATTCCATCCCTCAGGCATACATCAAACTCACATTTCACATCGAGTGCATCAAATTAAGTCAACCACAAAAATCAACCAAGGCAACAGCATGCCTTCACACCCATGTGACTAAAAAAACAAATTCCCAACTGAGGGAAGACAGTTATTACCAGAAATCTAGCAGCAAGGTCTGCATAAAGTTGCACTCAAGAGAAAAGCTCAGGAAATCCTCATTTATCCATTCCAGCTGCCAGCAGTAAACACAAACTACATTAAGCAAGTAACCAATATATAAAGACACTCCAATTCGAAACATAAAAACTCCTATCAAACTTTAAATATATCTGCTCAACAAAAAGAAAATAACATATTAATGTTCAAAAGACACAAAAAGATTCAGCGACTAATGCCCTTCTTCGCTTTGAGTGATTCAATCGCCTTCTTCCTTAACTCAATTTCAAGCTTCTTCTGCTCAGTCTCTGCATCTTCATCATCACTTGGTTGAGATTTCCTCTTAGCCACATGTTCACCATCTGAACTAGAGCCATCATCTTGACCTTTCATTTTCAGCTTCTCCGCACGACGTTCTTCCCTTCTGCGACGCCTCTCCTCACGACGTCTCCGCTTCTCCTCCTTTCGCAATCTCTTTTCTTCCTTCCTCCTCCTCTTAGCCTCTTTTCTGCCCTCTATTTCAGAATCATAACTAGAGTCATCATCTGAAGTAACTTCACGCCTCTCAGACCTTTTATGCTTTCTCTTTTCCTTATGCTTAGTTCTGTGCTTATCACTTCCTTCAGAACCTGAATCCAAACCATGATTATACTGATCAAGTTTTTCAAGCAACATTGGTGAAGTTTCTGCTTTGTGGCGTTGATCACTGTCCTTTATATCATTTTGACGGGAACGGCCCCTCTCACTAGATCTTTTTCCTTCTCTCAGGTGCAATGAACTTTGCTTCTCACCTTGAAATGTGTCCTCGGATATTGCAGGCGATCTCTGTCGATCAGGAGTTCCCAAATCAACCCCTTTTCCAGAACACTTCTCACTGTGAGGAATAAGATACAATAGTCAGACCTCTATACCGGTGATCAAACAAGAAAAATAATATTATGGTTGAGACGGAATAATACCTCTTGATTTCAAGGTCTTTCTTTCTCGATTCCATGTTATCAAGCCGACTCAAAGATTCTGTAGACCGACCACCTGCTAATTGATCAGAAGTATGAACCTTCCTAGGAGAAACCCTCTGCTTACTGACTAGCGGTGAATGCCTAAAGGAAAAAATAGTTGAACATTCATAATGTCAAAGCCAACATAAGCACTAAAATAGTATGAAAAATGATAAATTTGAAACCTAACCTGCTTCTGCTGGCTTCATTTTTTCTGCCAGTCCCTTTACTGTCCCGTTGACCTTTCAATTCTCTTGGTTTCCGCTCAGGACTAGAGCCGTCATGACTAGCAATTCGCTCCCGCCTTTGCCTCATAGGACTCTCATACGGACTTGATGACCTTCAAAATCAACAATATGAAAATAAATAAGTTGCAAAGCATGGATAACAAAATATAATGGATTATGATACAAGTTAGATATCTCAAAGAAAAGTTTAATAATTTACCTTCTATCTTCACTGGCAGATCGATTCCTCACATGAGATGGAGATTTGGATACAGAAAACTTATTTGGGGACAGTGACAAAGCTGGCACTTTATAACCTGCATCCCTCTGATCCATACGATCTCTATCTGGGGAACTAGAGAGCCTACGTCCCACAGGAGACAACTTTCCACGCACTCTGCACCATAAAATTTTCTGATATACTTAAAACTGCTCCATGTATTCCACCTAAAAATTTTCAAATATAGTTGGAACAGGATTTCAACATACCCTTGTCTTTCTCCAGGAGAAAGCAAAGGTGATCTTTGTTTCTCTGGAGACCTCATAACTGGTGAAGAAGATCTACGTTGCACAGGAGACAAAGAACTTGATTGATACGGTGAACGAGACCTACCATGGGAAGGAGTTATTGACCTATGGCTGGAAGCTGGTGATCTATGTCCTACAAGAGATGATGACCTGTATCGTGGTGGTGTCGATGAAGATCTACGACGCTCTTGTCGCATAGGAGAAGGTGATTTACGTTGCATAGGGGGCGGTGATCTACGTCGCAAGGGTGATGGAGATTTACGGCGCACAGGAAACAGAGATCTACGACGTATAGGTGATGGAGATCTACGGCGCCCAGGCGAAGGAGATCTACGATGCACAGGTGATGGAGATCTTCGACGCACAAGTGATGGAGATCTACGACGTCGAACAAGGGATGGTGATCTGTGACGTCGATTTGATAATGGTGATCTATGACGTCGGATTGGTGATGGTGATCTATGACGTCGGATTGGTGATGGTGATCTATGACGTCGGATAGGTGATGGTGATCTATGACGCCGGATGGGTGACCGTGATCTACGACGCACGGGTGTAGGTGATCTGCGCCGATATGGGGAACGTAATCTACGTCTTATAGGAGATCGTGATCTGCGAGGTGAGCGAGATCGAGATCTTCGCCTAGAATAAGACAATCTTCGTCTTGCAGGGGAACGTGGTGACCGAGGTGAATGTCTAGATCGAGGAGTTAGAGATCGCCTTCTTGGCGAATGATACATCCTATCAGAAGAAATGGAACGCTGTCGTTGTTGAGGTGATCTGGATACACTCCTAGACTTCTGTTTGTCACTGCACGCAAATTGAGATGCTAAAATCTCAAAAAACTTACACTAATGGAACGTTTATGAAACAAACAGAAACTTCTAAATGTCAAGTAAGAATGGTTAACACCAAAACTTTCTCCCAGCCCGGTGATCACAATGTATTTATGCTATTTAATTGTACAGTGAGAAAACATACTCTGAATAGCTTCTTGAATTAGAAAGTGATCTGCTGATTGATTGAGAACGCGGTCCCCTGCATATGAAACCCAAGATATTTAATAAACATGTTTCTTATATGCAATCCTAGCAATACAATCAAACTTTAGCAGTGATTGAATTACCGAGGGGATGCAGAACGGTCAGTTGAACATGGAGATCTAGAAACTCTGCAGAAGATTAATACATAATTAAGTGTCCTAAAATATAAAAATTCTCGTTTTAAAGATATTGCAATCATTTACTTCAATACATACACCATTTTATATTCAAAAACAACTTTCCACTAATCCCCCAACTTACTGAACTTACCCATTTGGAAAGAAAAAGGCTACTAATTCAAACCAATTTAATGCACAATCTCAAACTTCAACAAATACTAAAGTCCTCAAGAGGACACCCTTATGGTTTACGAATTAGGACTTCCAACTTGGGCTTGGGTACAAGTCTTAGAAATGGGGGAGCAGGCCTATAGGATGAAAGAAGACTACCACAAGTTGCATAGCCCAAAACTCAATGGGCTTCTACAACAACTATAAAAGAAAACAAAAATTAAATTCTTAATCCACCCACCCCTGGAAAATATTGAGCATAAGCCCCAAACCAACAACAGCAGCAAATTTTCAGGTGATATTTGTACTATATGATAAGTTCAAAACTTATTATAACCTATAGACAGAAAAAAAGAAAGCTGATATGAAGGCAATTAAAACCTCACCTCTTCCTTCCAACACCATTCCTTTGGTCGGCATCTCTTTCACCCTCAGGACGTGCACTTGAACTCTTTGGCAGCTTATTCTTTGAGGATGGCTCCAACTCCAGGTCGCCAGCCTTCCTTTCATCCCCATTGTCCTACAGTAGTTTGAGGTAAAGGACATGAACCCAAATAATTGCAGAAGCTAGCTGATTGCCATAAGAAACACAAAGTAAAGTTAAAACCAAAAACCCAACTCTTTGCATTGCAACTCCAGCATGAAAAAGTTAGTATTACCATCTTCCTCAATCTCTCCTGTTCAAGTTCTCCACTCTCCTTATCTTTCTTCTTCTGAATCTCATTTGCTATCCGATCTGACTCCGCCTGCAACCACCCATAATAACATGGTTTAAAAGAGAAACAACAAGAGTACTACAAGAAATGTAAACCACAATCCTAGAAATATTTAAACCTTTTTCTTCCTAGTTTCTTCTTCTTTAGCATCCAAAAACTGTTGAGGAACACCACTTGCATTTCTCTGCGCGCTAAGCAGAAGGATCCAGAGCTCTTTCATAAACTTTCCAGTATTCTTCTCCATGAATCCAGTGAGGGATATCTGAACTTGCTTGCCATTGACTTCCTGCATCAGAGCCGACAACAAGATGAACTATAAACAACATTGCACCATTATCTAAATCCCATATCAACAAACATTTAGCAGGAAGCCACAAGAATAAAGAGACAGCCCCACAGCTCAAGAAAAGATTTAATGAGACAGCATCCTGCTCGGTTCAATCATCTAGCTAACAAGAAGTATGTCTTGAAGTTTTGATCCCCAAGCTGGCAATACACTTTTGAGCCACGTCAAATTATTACAATACACACTCATTACCGGAGAAACAAAAGAGATAGGGGGAAAAAATACTATTACCTTCCCATCCAGAAGACCATAGATGAAGTTAATAAGAACTTCATCTTCAAAACCGAGAAGCTCAGTTACCCGAGTAGCAATCCAAGGTCTAATAACATCCATCTCAACCTTCGTCATATCAACCTAAAAGAAAAACACAACAATTTTTTTCTTTTGATTTAATAAAATTAAATAACAGTGAACATTAAAGCCATTAATTGCATCAAAATTCGAACAAAAAATAATGTATTTAAAAACCAACCAGATGGTCCAATTCAGGAGCAAATTTCTGCGATTTCAGTAGCTTCGCTTGCTTATTGGAGAACCGAGTGTCTTGATCAGCCGAAGTACCCTAAATTTAAAAAAAATAAAAGAAAATTAATCGACAAATTGCTAAGATCTGAACAATACACAAGACTGAAAATAAATTTTAAAAAATTACCCGGAAAAATCCGCCCGACATTTTCTAGGGTTTGAAGAGCGATCCTTTTGCTTTGAGATGGTGTGTGAGTGAGAGAAATGCTTGTTAGAGAGAGCGAGAGATTCGAACTTATAATTTACGCCATGAAATTCTAGGGTTTGGGGCTTAATCGAAGGGGAAGCTTAAGAAACTCTCAGGCGACGCGAGAGAGAGAAATAGAAAATATCTTGTACCGTTTAGGCTTGGGCTTTAGGGAATAGGTACCCTAAATCGGTGAAATCGATAGTTATTTGATTCCGAATTCAGGCCTCGGTTTCAGTGGAATTACTACTTTGCCTTGTTTCTGTTAAGCGTTGGGTCAAATGGTGCTTTGAATGTTGGTTGGGTCGGGTTGAAATGGCCAGACTTGGATTTACTATTGGCCCAAAAAATGCACAACGCTTTAAATCTAGTAAAATCTCCATAAATTAAGATCTTAAAATTATACATTTTTATTAATTAATTAAAATATTATTTAATTAATAAATTAATAAATTATTAATTTATACATTAATTAATACAAATTTAATTTATCAATATATTTTATATTTTTATTCAAAAAATTAAACTTAATACATGTATTGTGTATTGTAATTATACGAATATTACCTAATTATTGAATTACAAATTAACATTTATTTAGTCAAAATAAATTCACAAATGTAATTAATCTTTTTAAATAGAGATCATGAATCTATCCATTTTTACAACAAATTAAAATTACATTTACTGTATACTTAATTAATATACTTCATGAACATTGAGTCAAGTAAAAACATCTATAAAAAGGATATATAATATCACAAACGATAAAACTAAACATAGTAACTTCTCATCTTAAAAGTATAAAAAAACAATAATGACGGATAAAATGCATAAAGCATTATGTGAATACAATATACAAAATCCAAATTGCACCCAAAAGCAATGGCAACATTGAATATAAAAAAAGTTTAACTTACAAATGAGACAAGAAATAATATCAAATACGATAAGTAAGTAAAGTATTTATCAGTCAATATCAATTTTCTCTTACAATACAAGAACAATACATCAGAAATTTTTAATGCACTGAGAAAAGTTAGAGATAAAGTATAAGGAAATATCAATTTCAAGAAAAAACAAGTTTCATTTGAGTTATATTTTACAAAATCCTCTTAATTAAGTCATGTATATATATATAATTTTAATGTATAAAGAGATTATTAATTTATACATCAATAGAGACTACTATGTTTTTTTATAAATGTATTATCTTATAAATTTAACAAATTACTAATTTACCATATTGATCTCAAGTCTGGATCGATTAAAAATATTATTTAATCAATGTTATTAATTTATCGAGATTTTATTGTAATAAAAAATATGCACCAATCATTTAGTCACATGTCCGAATACAAACACACTATATTTAAAACTTAGCTAATAAAAATTTAGTGGTCCGATAAACCAAATTAGTGAAGAAATAAGAGTGATTATTTGACTTTCTTTTTGGTCTTTTTCACTTAAAAAAAAAAAAAAGGCAAACATTCAACATCAATTACATAATCACCGATCAGCATTAGTGCATTAAAAGTGGTTGCCATTTGCTCACCTATAAAATAATAAACCATATTACAAGGTTTATATGTCATTGGATCGAAAATTTTTCATCTAAGTCTAAATCCCATTCCCACAAATGATAATTCTCACCTACAACAAATATTTTGTCACTAGTGACAATAAGTGTTGCTTAATTGTCATTACTTGTCACTCGTATGTAATGATGGTTCAACAAATATTGTAAGAAATGAATAAGGACTGAATTCAATTATATTTGCTTCTTTGACAAACCTTTCTATTTTGGGCATTAAATAATAGAAGTAGTACATCTTTGTCTATGTCTTTTTTTGATTGTGTGAAAATTTATTTATTAAATGGGGAAGTAAACCTTTGGCTCAAGACTAATGACAAGTTTAGACTTAATTTGCTCCTATGTAGTGTCGATTAGCATTTCGATTTTGGAAAATTACTTAGTTGAAGATTTCCGATGACAAATATTTTAAGTAATTTTGAACTATTTAATACACAATAAATTTTTTATAAATTAATACTCGATAAATTAATAATTTCGATTAAATAATATTTTCTATCAATCCTGATTTGAGATCAACATGGTAAATTAATAATTAGTTAAATTTATAAAATAATACGTTTAAAAAAATACGTAAGTCTACTTAATATATAAATTAATGATCTCTTTATACGTTAAAATTATATATATATATATATATATATGACTCATTTAGGAGGTATATGTAAAATATAATTCTAATATTACTTGTTTTTCTTGAAATTAATATCTATTCTCAATGCATTAAAAAGCTTTAGAGTATTGTTCTCGAGTTGTAAGAGAAAATTATGGAATGTAATTGTTTCTTTTAATGCATCAATAAATTATAATATAAAACTATCGTTTTTAATTTCATCTTTTTTGTTATTTTTATGATGTTATCAATAATTTGCTTGTAACAAATAATGATAATTCGTAATTCGATAATTAAGTAATATTTGTATAATCATAATACACACTATATATACTAAATTGAATTTTTGAGAAAAAATAAAATTTTTTGATAAATTAATTTTTTATTAATTAATGCATAAATTAATAAACTATTAATTTATCAATTAAATAATATCTTCATTAATTAATAAAATTTTTTATCAAAAAATATTAATTTATGAAAATTTTACTCTATTAAGTCAATTTTATTTTAAAAAATTATTATATATAGTCATTCTCCCTAAAATTTGAAGAAAAGATGACGGCAGATTCCAATTTGGGAGGATCTGTACCGTTTATTTTAAATGGGACCCACAATCAAGCACACGCTGACGTGGACATGATCAAACTCGACTGTCCTCTCCTCCCCCCTCTGTATATATACGACCAAAACAAAATTTAGTGACAAAAAAAAAAAAAAAGGAGTTGTACAGAGCATTTAGCTCATCACTTCTCTCTCTTTCTCTGCCTACAGGCTACAGCCTTTCCTAGGAAGAAACTGATACAAGAAAAAAGAAAAAAAAAATCTGAAAGAGCTCTTCAGATTATGCCACGTGGCCCCACTCCTTATAATCGGATGCAAACCTATTTATATTCCACTCTTTATTCTCGATTTCTCGTCCGCCCTCTCTGTCTATCTTCTCTCTCTCTCTCTCCAGCTCCGATTCGCCAAACCCTAGTCTCCTTTCTCTAATTGTACCCGATCGATCGGTTTTTCAAAGTTCGCTTCCCATGCTCCGCTACTTTTTCTCCTAAAATTTCACCGAGAGGAAAAAGAATCCGAGAATTCTTTCTTGTCTGTAAAAAGAAAATAAAGAAGAATCGAAGGAGGAGGAGCTAGATAGAAGATTCGAGGAAAAACGAAATGGCCTCGTCGACAACGAGCGCGGTGTACATCCACGTCATCGAAGACGTCATCAACAAGGTTCGCGATGAGTTCATCAACAACGGTGGACCCGGGGAAACTGTCCTCAACGAACTTCAAGGAGTAAAAAAAAATCCTTCTCTCATTTCCTTTTTATTCGGTTCTTTTTAATTTTAGGGTTCGATTTTTTTAATTATTTTTAGAAAATGATTTGTGGTTTTGGGGATTATCGGTGTGTCTCGATTTGATCTGATTGGAACGCTAGGGTTTTTGATTAATTTTATCGAAATGAAACTGATCTAGTGAATTGATTGTGCGAAATATTGGATTTTTAGATTTGGGAAATGAAGATGATGCAAGCGGGAGTAGTCTGTGGTCCAATTGAGAGGTCTTCGGGTCAGAAACAGCCCACACCTGGTGGCCCAATTACTCCGGTGCACGATCTTAATGTTCCCTACGAAGGGCCCGAGGAGTATGAAACTCCTACAGCTGATATGCTTTTCCCTCCGGTTATGGCCCAATTACTCTGCTTTGAGTGCCTTTATTTGCTTAAATTGTGGTGGATATTTTTGTTTTGTGATTTTTTGATTAATGGTTTTAATTATGTAGACTCCATTGCAAACACCTGTTCCTACACCGTTGCCTGGAAGTGCAGATGGTTCTATGTATAACATCCCTACTGGAAGTAGTGACTATCCTACTCCTGTGAATGATGGTGGCGGCAATACTGATGCGAAAGGTGCAAGGCCGAGCCCGTATATGGTAAGCATGCTCTGTTAGTGCCATTTTCATTTGGGAAACATTGTGTAACAGTAGTTGTACTTTTGCACTTGCCAAAGAAAGGAAAAAGAAGTGGCTTTGTTGGCTCATTGAAGCTTTATTGGTGATCTATACTTTTTATTTTTTTTTCCACAGCAATCTCCTTCTCCTTGGCCGAATCAAAGGACCCCACTCAGTGTTGATGTTAATGTCGGTGAGTATGTCATTAAAAGAGCAATTAGTTCTAACCCACTACGGTTTGTTAATAATAAGTGCTATTTTCTTGTAGCTTATGTGGAAGGGCGGGATGAGGTGGATAGAGGACCTTCTCATCAACCCCTGACACAGGTAACTCCTGTTACGAGTAAAATTACAACTGCATAATGATGTCTGGGTTTTTCTGGTTTGAGGAGCACTCATGGGTCATGCAAAAGGGTTTCACATCCCAAAGGGTTTGAATTGACTCTTTTTGGAAATATTTCGTTCAATAATCCTTGTTCCTATGTCAAGACGAACTATTATTACTTAAGTTGGTGATTAATTTTAATATTGGAGAAAATTCCAGGACTTCTTTATGATGTCTTCTGGAAAGCGAAAACGTGAGGATTTTACCACTCAATATCACAATGGTGGTGGATATATACCCCAACAAGATGGAGCTGGAGATGCCATATATGAAGTTGCAAAGGCAGAGGTTAGTTATCCTCTTATTTAGTGACAGTCTGTCATGTGCGTGTTCATTTGAAATTTTTGTTCAATCGCAAATCATGGTTTGATATCTTCTGTGGATGTGTGTGGCTCTGGTAGACATCTACTTTATCTCCTTCTGTATGTAAATCATGGATTTGCCTTTCTTCTCCAGAAAGTTGTAGAATCTTTTTTTTTTTTAATCTTCTTTGGGGAAAACAGGATTCTTAAATCTGTGTTGTTGCAGCCTAATATGAGAATATCACAGTGATTCAAGCCATTGATTTGATATGGCAAACTAGCAATTACTGTAATTACACGCATTATAAGACCCAACATCCATTGGCTATTCTTCTTTTCCAAGGGTCTTATGCTGGTGAAGATCTTTCCTGCTTATCAAAATAACATCACTGATAAACTGCTTAAAAAGTAATATTGAAATGAGTAATGTTTCTTGTGGTCAAATACTGATTAGTCGGTATTTGGTAGGAGCAGGACTAGTTTATTCTATGTAAATGGAGAATAAAGGAGTGATAAGTTGATTAGTGTCCATTCTGGTAGTGCTTGACATGGATCAAGGTCTTCCTGGAAGTTCTGTTTCTGTACTGTTGTAGAGTTATTGTGGTCTCCTCTGAAGTTACAGGTTTTAGGTTAGTAGTCATTAAGTGTTTTGTGAATTAGGAAAGAATATTCTTAAAAGTTACAAGTATGTGTTGATGAGTGTATTTTGAGCTGACAGAGAATGTTCTCAAAGGGTAAAGCAGTTGGCAGACAGTATATGACAGTTCTTTTAGATCAGTGTGATAAGAAGAGGTTTCTTAAGTCCCCTTACTAGTGAAATTGCTGGTGCAATTTAGTGAATTGTTGCGTGTCTGCTTATTCATTTCTCTGTCAACTTCATTGACTGAATTATTCATTATTGAAGTCTTGCAAGTTGTCCATTTTGGGGTACTCTTTCTTTTAGAGAGGGACTGCCAGTATGAACATTTGTAAATTTGTTATATGAAGGAAAACGGCAGACATACCTGTTAGCCTAAGTTCTTTTATTCATTATTGTTGGATCTGCTTCAGACAAGATGTTTTTTTGTACCCACATTCTTTTCTCTTTTATTTACTTTTTATCTTAATAATAACGCAAAAGCAAACATAGTTGAAGCTCTGAGCTATAATGTGATGATTGTTTGTGAGGAAAGTTATTTAGTCTAGTTGAAGCCAGAGGGGTGCTTGTAAACCAGAAATATTGTTGGAATGTTTGAGTTTGTAGTTATTTCAACTATGAGCTATAATGTGATGAATATTTTTGAGGAAACTTATTTATGCTAGTTGAAACCAGAAGGGTGCTTGTAAACCAGAAATATTGTTGGAATATTTGAGTTTGTAGTTGTCATGTGTTTTACACCCTTCTTTAATGTATTATATCTAAACTTTCAGGGAAGTAAGGGTAGTGATTTCCTTGATAGACGTGATTCTACAACCACTGCAAAAAGCGAGATCTTAGCACACTTGGCTAGGTCATCTTCAAAGATCCCTCAACTGGATGGACCAATTCCTGATCCATATGATGATATGCTTTCAACTCCTAATGTAAGTATCATATTGTGATATTCCAATGACATTCATCTGTTCTATTTTCTCTGATGTGAGATGCATTGTGCAATTATCTATGTTGATGTTGGCATGCAACCTATCTTTTAATATGACTGCGTTGTTTAATTGCAGTTCAATTTCGATGTTGCATTATATATAGTGTATAACTACTGTACAATGCTTAGCCAACTTGGTATCTGCAGTTGCACTTGGCTGACCCCAAAAACCGGTGATAGTAATCTTTTGAGGGTAAAGTTGAATTGGCATATGGGAAATGCCACAATAAATCTAGATTTTGGCTGCATTGCTTATATTGTAAGTGGGGGGAATAGAAAATTTTCAAATTTAGAAACCAGTGACCAGTTCAATGGTAGTTTTGCTCCTTAACTGAGTGATAGAATGGTTCTTGATTTTTCTTTGGTCAATTCCTAACCTTATTTTGTGACATTCTTCAACATAGTGATAGAATGGTTCTTGGTTTTTCTTTGGTCGGTTCCTAATCTTATTTTGTGACATTTTGCAACAGTGTTACTTTGTGCATGTGGTTTAGAATGGGCCTTTTCTCTTTGTTGCTCATGTATATCATTGGAGATTTCACTAACTTACAGGCTGTTGCTTTTTGATTTTCTTCTCTTACCTTGAAGATATACAATTATCAAGGAGTTGTCAATGAAGACTACAATGTAGTGAACACACCGGCTCCTAATGGTAACTTTAGCAATGATTGAATTGAGGATTGCATCTTATTGTACTTTGATTATATGCCTGTTCCTCCCTCTCTCTCCCTTATTTGTTGGTTTTTTTTGGTTTACCTGCTTTTCTTGTTTACCTCCCAGACCTTCAAGCTGCAACTCCTGCTCCTGTTGCCCAAAATGATACTGGAGATGACGACGACGATGAGCCATTGAATGAAGATGATGATGATGATGAATTGGATGATGTGGACCAGGGAGAGGAGCTGAACACACAGCATTTAGTTTTGGCTCAATTTGACAAGGTGATTTTGCTATTTCTGCAGCATGCGTCATTGCTGCCCATGACGTACTTCATAATTTGTATTTATATAAGTTTTGGTAGTCTCATTACTCTTCTATGTAGACAATAACTGATGATATTGTATGTTTGTGTTTGTAGGTGACTCGTACCAAGAGCAGATGGAAATGCACACTGAAGGATGGCATCATGCATATAAACAACAAGGACATTCTCTTTAATAAGGTGTGCTTGTCACTGGGTAATATATGGCATTTATTTTTACTCGTCTGTCACTGTTATTGAATCGAAGTTTTTGGCTGAATGAGTATAATCTTTTGCAGGCAACAGGTGAATTTGACTTCTGATTTTGTTAGAGAAATGTCTATTCACCATCAAATTGCAAATTGCTTTAAAAGATCAAGTGAAGGGTCTTATTGGGTGTTTGGTAGTTTTTCTTCGATTAATATTAGAGTGAAATCTTGAAGGAAGGGCATGACATGTTTTATTTTAATACCTTCCGTGAGACTTGGGTTGGATGGTTGTCCTATTGTACATAAAGGAAGAGCTTTTTCGGCCTTAGAATGGATGGCTACTTGAGATGCTTCATGAAGTTTTAACATTTCTGCGATGGAATATGTAATTTTATTTTTACTACATACTTAAGACGTTTTGGTTCATTGACGGGTCTCAATTGTTTGTTTACTTATATTTGTTGCACTTTGGTTTCAAAATCAAACCTCGCTTTCATTCCTGCTTTTAGCTGAAACATCATTCTTCCTTGTAGTGAAAGACATGAAACAATACACTGATTTGCCTGTGGTGGTAGCATTTAGCAACAGCTAAAATGCAAGGCACAATTAAGTTAAAAATAGCCTGTATTTGAGTGTTCTGCTTTACATCTTGAAATTTCCAAAGGCAACGATTTGTTATTGTAAAGCAACAACAAAGAGGAATAGACAGAATCCCATATTCAAAACATGCTCCTCTTCCAAACGGGGAATCAACAACGGTAACTCTGGGAGACAAATCGCGTTATCATCTTTCTTGCAAGCAAAATGATAGGCAACGTCAAATCACCCAAGAAGCTTCCCATCATGGGAAATGCATTATACAACAAGATGAAAGACACCGGTATCGACTATGGAGAAAGATCCCCATCGATCAAGACACCATCAATTTTATATGAACTAACTACACTGGCAAATCTACCTTATGGTCGAAAAACACAAAGTGAACCAACCACATTTGATGTACAGATGCAGAACAAAAGCATCACTGTGCATCATTGACAAGAAGGCATTTGGTTTGAAACAAAGTGAACATAGTTGAAGCCTCCACATATGCTGGAACAGCTGGATGTTTCCAACCAATTGGTGTTGGCATTGCAGCTTTCTTGTCACCAGTGCCTTGGTTACCGTTTTTCCATGTTGGCATCACGAATTCTTCAATCTCTGAAAATGAATTCTGTGATGGAATGAGCGGCGATAGTAAGGGAATTGCAGCTGGAGAAGTCCCACTAGAGGACCCAAAAGGGCTGGTACCGGCAGCGGCAGCATTCATCTGATCAAGCTTAAGAGATGCTGGGGCACGCTTTTGTAGCCTGGTGGGTGGTTTCCCTGCTATGGCTTTGGTCACGCCGATATGTTGTTGCTCAAATAAGTTCCCACCGTCCTCCATTCTTGAAATGAAACGCCGCGTGTTGTCATCAGTGCCTTGGTCACCATTTTTCCATGTTGGAACCACGAATTCTTCTGTATCTGGAAATGGATACGGTGATAAAGTGACAGGCGACAGTAAGGGAATTGCAGCCGGAGAAGTCCCACCAGAGGTCCCAAAAAGGCAGGTCCCGGCAGCGGCAGTGTTTATCCGATCAAGCTTAAGAGACGCCGGAGCATGCTTTTGTAGCCTGGTGGGTGGCTTCCCTACTTTGGTTTTGGTCATGCCAATAAATTGCTTCTCGAATATGTTCCCACCGTCCTCCATTCTTGATATGAAACCCCCTGGAAACTTCCAACAGAAACGACTCTCCCTTTCTCTTTTCTATCTCTCTCAACACCCCAAACCATCAATGGTTTAAACATGAGCATGGCAACTCAAGGACAGATATAAAAAGGTCAAATATAGAGAATAGAGGAAGGGAAAATGTGAAGTGGGAATGGGGGGGGGGAGGGGGAATGGTCAATCAAGACCTTGTCTTGGGAACCGGGAAATATGGGGTCAGTTAACAGGGGTGATGAAAGGAGAGTGCTGGAAAGGCATTGTCGAAAGACAGTTATAAAGGTGTGGGCAACGATCATTTCCTGAATCACTCAGGGGCATTATTTATTTTGAGTGGCTAATATTTTTTTCCCACGAGACTTTCTCAATCCCCCAAGTCAAACCCATCATTATTCTACCATTTTTGGGAGGCTGACAAGATGTTTTTCTCTGAACAGCATCTGATATCTTCGCTGCAAAACCACGGTTTCATTTGATTTTGTAATGTTGGAAGTCCAATAAGTTGCAGTTTCCATATGCCTTCGACTGTCTTGAATTATGGGTCAAAACCCAAAACGAAAGACAAGTTACAGTTAGAACCCAAAAACCGTTTTTCTTATTTTGTTTTTAAGTTTTTTTTTTTTTAACTTTTTTAGCTGATGTTGAACAAAACAAAGTTGAATTATTGCATATAGCTGACATGAAAATACCCGAATAAATCCAAAGCCTCACCATCAAGAATAGAATCCATCACATGTGTCGTATGGTAACAAATAAAATAAAAGGACAGAAACAAGATAAAAGCGGGAAAATCACCTACCAACCGACAGATTTTTGTGTGTTTTTTTCTTTATTTTTTGTGTGTTCTCTGATCATTTCTTTCAATGGCTTGCAGTGCCACTACTAAGCCTCTACTGAACCTCGAAATCTCACACTCACACCGGCCAAAGAAACCACTCCCTCTCTTTTTCTGTTCCTTCACTAATAGGCCAAGACTTTCTCCAAAGACTTTGTGCTCTCAAGCAAAAGATTACAGCAAGATTGACATCTTTTCAAGTCCATCACTGTTTTGTAGTCGGAAACCCAGATTCCAGGTAAAGTATCAATGACTATGATTTCTTTTTGAACTTTGGGTTGTTTAAATCATGGGATTTTTTTGTTTGCTTTTTGTAGGTTGCTGCACAGAGGGATTATTCTTCAGGGGAAGAAGCAGAGTCACTTGGACCTGACTCAGCTTACCAAGAGCGTTTTTCTTGGTCTTCAGTGATTTTGCCGTACGTTTTTATCTTTTTTTTTTTTTAATTTTATGTTTTCCTTCACTGGGTAGTTTTGGTTTTTTCTTCCTTTTTTTTTTTGTCCAATTATCTTCTTGGTAGGGAGAAGGGTTAGCTTCTTAGTATAGTTGGTGATAATGGAAATTTGAAGAAAGGAATAATTAGGGATAGATTGTAGATCATTTTAATGAACAGTCTCCTCTAACCTTCTGTCAATTTAGTGACTTGACTTAATTTTGATTCTTGCGATCAGATTTTTGTTCCCAGCTCTGGGAGGGTTGTTATTTGGGTATGACATTGGTGCCACCTCTGGTGCTACCATCTCTTTGCAGGTACTTCAACAGC
Source organism: Theobroma cacao (assembly GCF_000208745.1). Classification (NCBI taxonomy): domain Eukaryota; kingdom Viridiplantae; phylum Streptophyta; class Magnoliopsida; order Malvales; family Malvaceae; genus Theobroma; species Theobroma cacao. Next base: position 36,072,431 of record NC_030858.1, read on the forward strand.
CTACTGTTTTTCTCATAATTTTATCCAATTAATTTACCATTTCTTGTTTAGTTCAGCAGCATTAACTACATTAAAAGATCATATTTTTTCATCTAATATATTATGTTGATAATGTCAGTCACCTGAGCTTAGTGGCATTACTTGGTTCAACCTTTCAGCTGTTCAGCTTGGTCTAGTGGTATGATTCCTTGCTTTTACCTACACAACTGGTGCATCTTTTGTGGACATTTGCGATCTTTTTCTGTCAATAATTAATGACAATGTATTCTTTTTCTTTCTAACTATATTGGCTTGAGTGCAGGTCAGTGGCTCCCTTTATGGGGCGCTTCTTGGTTCCCTCCTTGTCTATCCAATTGCAGATTTCCTTGGTAGTCCTTTGTTCAACTTCTTCGTCATAGTTGGAGCTTATATGTATCGATTTCTCTTAACCAATATTTTTGATTTGTGCATGAAGGAAGGAGGAGGGAACTCATCATTGCTGCTCTATTATATGTGCTTGGTGGTTCGTTGACTGCTTATGCTCCAGACCTTAGTGTTCTCTTAGTAGGACGGCTACTTTATGGCCTGGGTATTGGACTGGTGAGCTTCACAAAACTAAATGCTGGTATTTCTGGTAGATTTATTATGATGTGCTTACTTATAACATCCTGCAACAATGCCATTGCACAGGCCATGCATGGGGCTCCCCTCTACATAGCAGAAACTTGCCCATCTCAGATACGTGGTACACTAATATCTCTAAAGGAACTATTCATAGTTCTGGGAATTTTGGTAAGTTCTTAAACATGTTGTTTGACTACCTACTTTATTTCTTTGTAAGCAAGCTGAGCTCAAGTATGGATTCCTCTGTAGTTGGGATATTTTGTGGGAAGCTTCCAAATTAATGCTGTTGGGGGGTGGCGATTCATGTATGGGTGTAGTGCTCCAATTGCAGTACTTATGGGAATAGGCATGTGGAGTCTCCCACCATCACCACGCTGGTTACTTCTCAGAGCGGTTCAAGGTAAAGGATATTTACAAGAATACAAAGAGAAGGCCATCCTTGCCCTAAGCAAACTACGGGGTCGGGCTCCAGGTGATGAAGCATCTGAGAAGCAAATAGAAGATAGCCTATTGTCAGTGAAGTCTACATATGTGGAACAGGAATCTGAAGGAAATATCTTGGAGGCATTTCAGGGGCCAAGTTTGAAAGCCTTCATAATCGCTGGAGGTTTAGTCCTTTTTCAACAGGTACTACTCCTCCTTGCTCATCCGTTCTATTATTTATTTATAAATTATATTCCTATGTTTTTTGCTAATAAACATATGAGGAGGGAACACTAAGAATTCAGAATTTTATGTTAAAGAGCTTATTTAGTACCTTTATTATGACAGATAACTGGCCAACCGAGTGTTCTGTATTATGCTGGTCCAATTCTACAGGTACTGATAATTGAATCGTTTCTCTATTATCCCAGTGTTTTTAAAATGGAAATGTCAATTATCCAAACTCATATAATAGTTTTTGTAATTTTGTTTCTGAAGAGTGCTGGATTTTCTGCGGCTGCTGATGCTACCCGCCTTTCCGTTCTAGTAGGTTTGTTCAAGGTAACTCTTAATAGATCTTGTTATTTAACTTTTGAATCAGGGTTTATCATGTCACCTTCTTTCCTATGCTGATTAATTACTGTTTTAAATATACCTTCCTGTAGTTACTAATGACTTGGATAGCTGTTGTAAAAGTTGATGATCTTGGCAGAAGACCTTTGCTGATTGGAGGTGTTGGTGGGATTGTATGTAAACTATTCCCCTCATTTCTGTTGAACTGTCATGCCCTTAGGTATGTTAGTTTGCAAAGATGATTATGGAAGTTTTTATTTGTCTTTCTGAACTCATTGCACTGCAGGCTCTTTCCTTGTTTCTTCTTTCTGCTTATTACAAATTTCTTGGAGGTTTCCCTTTCGTTGCTGTAGCTGCTCTACTTCTCTATGTCGGTTGCTATCAGGCCAGTATTTTCTCTTTTTGGCACTGGGACACCTTCTAGGATCAGAAATTTTATTTTATTTCTTTTCCCTCCTAGAGTTTTACATATGAAAAGAACTAATAAAGCTTCAACATGGTTGGAAAAAGGAAAGCTGTTCCAAATGGAAAAAAAAAAAAGCTGGAAATCAAAGAAAGAGAATTATGTGGAAAAAGTAGAAAAAAAGAAAAGGCTGTTCACGTGCTTTCCTTGTCCATGAGACCAAGGTGTACTCTAATCTGACACTTTCCCTTGTAAATGATGTTTCAGATATCATTTGGGCCTATCAGTTGGCTAATGGTGTCTGAAATTTTCCCACTACGCACAAGAGGGAAAGGGATTAGTCTTGCAGTTCTCACTAACTTTGGTTCAAATGCTATTGTTACCTTTGCATTCTCACCATTGAAGGTATTGATTCAATTCTGAACAGAGTACTTCTTTTAAAGTTGCTTTCTTGTAGTTTTTAGTGCTTTGAATTTGACTGTTGCGATCAGAATTAATATCTGCTGATTCTGCAGGAGTTGCTAGGAGCAGAAAATCTTTTCCTTGTTTTTGGTGCTATTGCTCTGTCATCACTTTTGTTTGTTGTACTCTACGTCCCTGAGACTAAAGGTTTGAGCTTAGAAGAAATAGAATCCAAGATCCTGAAGTGAAAGCTCAGCAATTCCCGCTATCATCATGATTTCAGGGCAAAGATATTTCTCAGGATTGCACTGGATTGTTTTCTATTTATAATCTCATGGGATTTGTTGGACTACTATTTTAGCTGAACGTTTCTTATGACATGTAAATGGAGTTGTATGAATGATAATCAATGCCCTTCTTAAACGAATGCCATGATGGAGATTTTTGTGTATTCAATTGAAAAGCTCGCGAAGAAGGGTTATGACATGCTCCTGAAAGAATTCTATGTGTATCCCAATATCCCAAAAACACCCAGCAAAAACTATTTCCTGTTATTTGACTTATTTCTTGCATTAAATACAATCATTTGAGTGCTTTTGATTGCTGATTGAATTTCAAGTGCTTGTATTGTTGCCAAGAAGCTTGCTGCACAGGAGAAAGATCTCCAGGTTGGTGAATGTGGGCATTTTGAAATGTTTTCATATTTTGGTTAACCATAAGATCCTGAATCTACTTTCACAGTTTTACAGCCATTGACAGATCTATGTAAGATAGTTTTATTTCTTCATATTTCTTCTCCTGAAAAAGTAAGCAATTCCAGGGATTGTTATCAGCACAACAACAGCTGTTATGAATATAATAAAGATAATCAATCGACCTGGCTTTCTCCTTCCTCAATTATCAGTGACAGTTGTGGAAGCTTTGAAATTTCAAGGCTTTGTGCTTGTCCACTTCTGCTGAAATCCAATAATATAGTGTTCACTTTGCAAGTGCTCCAATTGATGATAAGATTTTTCTAAAAGAACATACAGATAGTGGTCACTTGCGGATGCTTACTTTGAATTAGACTTGGGGGTGGAAAACGTTTAAATTGGTCATTTTGTTATATGTTATCAAAGTCCATGTTTTTGTACTTACTATGGAATTCTTAGTTTGGTGTGTCTGGTGTTATTGTAAGAAGAAAGATCAATTGATGTGCCTTCTCGTTGGCATATCAGAAACCATCTGATATCTTGCCAGTCCTTACACTAACGATTCTTTTTGTTTTTTGTAAGCCACAGCGGCTAAACTTCTGTCTCCCAAGTGAGACTATTAATAATATCATCACTTTTCCAAAAAAAAAAAAACTTGCAAGTCCATTGATCTTTCTGAAAATTTCCTGGAAAATATATGTTTGTTTTCCTTCTACATAGGAAAAATAAGCAGCTTGGGCAGATACATTAGATTTCAGGCTGTTCACATCTATTTCTAGTGTCAAACTCAACTGCACCAAGATGAAATTTGTAGAAATGCTATTGTTTGAAGAATTGAAAACTTCTTAAAATTGGCTTGTTGCAGCTGCTTATTGGCTGAAGTCCATCTGGATATCGTTCCTAAACACCTGACAGTTTTCCCACTTGGGACACGGTAATCAGTTCATTTTTTTAGTTATGTATCGTTGTCTCGTGACTCTCATCGCCGGTACCTTGCAAATAGGGAAACCACCTTACCTGAAAGAATCAACTAAAACAAGCAGTATTAACTTCGCAATTCAATGTTCACATCTGACTCGTTTATGTCATTTTCCAGGAAACGTGGAAGCTGACATTGACCAAAAACGTATGCAACATGACTAATTAATGTTGATTAGCTTGCGTGGAAATACGACCCGCCGCTACATCTTTCCTTGCAAACGAGACGAGGAAAGATTTATCTATTGGAAAATATTTGTGACCATGTAAATTATCAGCTCAAATGCAAAGGAGTTTCATGCAGTGTCTATTGCTTTCTTCCTTCTACGGACGATACAAACAAAAAAGGATATATTATTGATATGTTGGTATGAATCACGCTTCTGCTATTCATTTTATGGCCCTTTGCCAATAACCCTTTATTTGTCAAGTAGCTTTAGTCAACCAGTTTTATGGCTTAAGCACTGTGCCAAAGTCTTGATTCCATAGACATTGCTAGTTATCAGCCATCGAATTCAAAGATGAAGTCATTGGATATTCTTCCTCATAATTGATGAAAAAAGAAAAACTATTGGTCGGTTCTAAAAATTTCAACTCTTTCATATGACACAATCAACCCGTGTGCTCAAAGTTTCAAAGAAGAATGTTTTGTCAAAGTTTCAAACAAGAATATTTTGTCATGTACAAAATATCATGTCACCTCCCATTGCTTTGAATGCCCCTTAATGACTAAAGGGTGACGTTAAATCAAATACTAAATGGGAGATTATTGATCTTGTTTGGTTTCTGATTCTTTTGCCTACTTTGTTTAAGTTGAGGTAGTCTGATTATTAAAGCTGGATGATCCTAACATTTGTTCTGTTCCAACATGATCCTAGCCTCTAGGCTTTCAAGCAGAAGAATCTGTACTAAGTCTGCATTTTTCCTGTTGTTTTCATACAATAATTACTATATATTATGACTGTTTGGACGTTGGGGTTATGGACCTTGTTGCCTATGGCAGATTAAGGTTTCTCCTATGTTTCCTGAAAAATGGAAACCTGGAAATGAAATCTGGAAGTGGATTTTTCATTTTCATAATCTGTGAGCTGAACTGATCATAGGTGAGGCAACCATAAAATTATTGGTAGATAGATTTTACAGATTAGCTGCAGTACGCAGTTTAACTAAATTAATAACATGGTAATGTTAACACAAGAATGCTCATAAGCTGTAGCAAAATGGATGTAACTCCTGGACTTCAAATTTCTCAACCTCCTCTCACCATAACTGCTCCTTCATTTATCTATTTTTTGGTACAATAAGAGAGCTTTACGATTGGAACGTGAGATATCTTTCTACACCACCCCGATTACATCAGCTAAGCCAAATAGGCCTCTCCGTTACTACTCTCTGCTTGACGTTTGTTGCAGTTAAACAGACATAAGCTTGCTGTATTTTCACCATACTGAGCCTTGAAAAATACTAACAAATTCAGCGACCACAGCTGAGAATGGAATCAGTTGTACTAGACAAGGAATTGGCAGAAAAGTTGTCACATGATGCAGGAAATGACATATCATTGACAGATGTTTGATGAGGAACTGTAATCACACAATCACTGGCACCATCAAGTAGCAACTCTGGCAAGGAGGCACTCCCATTTAAGTATTGTACCACTGTGCTCATGCTAGGCCTACTTGCTGGTGCAGGATGTGCACACAGCAAACCCAGCTTCAGTACCAATTCCATTTCTGTCACCACATAGTTACCTTCCAATCTTGGGTCATTTGTCTGAAGAATCAGATCAGTTTTCCAGAATTGAAGAACCCAATCAACCAAAATTATCTCTTCTGGCGGTCTTTCTGGTTCTAAAGTTCTCCTTCCACAAGCTATTTCCAGCATTAAGTTCCCAAAAGCAAACACATCAGAGCTGGTTGTGGCCTGACCAGTTCTAGCGAGCTCTGGTGCAATGTATCCCACAGTACCGACCACATGAGTGGTTTGAGGAGTGGCCCCATGCTCATGGAATTTAGCTAGCCCAAAATCTCCTAGTCTTCCATTAAGAAGGGCATCTAGTAGAATATTGCTAGCTTTTATATCTCTGTGAATCACAACTTGATCCCATTGTTCGTGAAGGTAAAGAAGTGCTGATGCTACTCCTTTAAGGATTTGAAATCTTTGAACCCAATTTAGGTTCGGTTTTACATTGCTAAATAAGAACTTGTCAAGACTTCCATTGGGCATGAAATCATAGACCAAGAGAAGCTCTCCCTTTCTCCTGCAATAGCCTAGGAGCTGCACCAAGTTCCTATGCCTTAGCCTTCCCATGCTAGCAATTTCAGCTACGAATTCCTTCATCCCTTGTTTTGAATTGTGGGAGACCCTTTTGATTGCAACTTGTTCATGGGAAGAAGGTAAAGCTCCCTTGTAAACCTCTCCGAAACCACCAACTCCTAGGAGTTCTCTTTCTTTGAAACCATTTGTTGCTTTGTAAAGATCCCTGTAACAGAATCTCTGAGGACCATATTCCTGTTCCCAGTCTTCTCTTATTTCTTCATATTTCTTCCTCCATGTCTTGTAAGCAGCTCCAATGAAAAATATAACCAGAAGACTCATAATTAGCAATGGAACCATGATCCTGAAATCTACTTTCTTCGCGGGATATCTACGATGGGGTGGAGAAGGAAGCTTGGAGTAGTCAAGGCTTTGTGCTTGCCCACTTTTATTGAAGCTCCATCCAAGAATGTACTGATTACTTGACATTGCCCCGGTCGATGCAGAGAAACCAACATACATGTATTTCAAGAATACTTGAGAAAGATCAAGCTTTGCTGACAAAAGAGGGCGCCTTGGCTTCTTGGTTCTAAGAGGAGCTAGTGTTACTTGAAGTAGCATCTCTCTTTCATCATAATCTATCCACACCTGAATTGGCTTTCCACTTATGAGCTCCAGGGTCTTATTTTTCCCTTCCGTCTCTGAATAATAAGTTGCTGGAGCTGATGCGTTGGACAGCAAGTTGTTGACATCAATTCCTACATGGTTGGCATCGATATCTTCAAACTCAGGGCTTTTGATAGTATCCAGCTCTATTGCAAACACATGGTTGGTTGAGCGGCCATTGGTTCTAGTGTTGAAAAGTCCAAAATACTGGCTAGCTACAGCTCCCGTGAGCTCCATAGATGGTGAGATAGTGAAGGCAAGGCCATGGCCGCCGAGTTTGGGAAACTCAGGGACCATGGCAAAGACAAAGATGGAAGAGAATGACAGAGAACCAGAGTTATTGGACGATGATGTATTAAACTTGATAGGCAAAGGAAAGAAAGCACGACCAATCTGTTGATATGAACTGTTTGTTAACTCCAATAGGCCATTTGGGTGGATTTTGGCAATTCCATTAAGATGAAGATTGGCTTCATGAAAGCCTTCGTGGATAAACTGGTTTTGGTCCTTAGCTAAGGCAATGGAACAAACTGTAGCCAGAGTAACTAGAATATGGAGAAATCTACAAATTCCAGCCATTGAAAACAAATCAGGGAGAGGAAGATGGCAATTTTGGATTATCCAGTTCTTGGGCTGAAAATATCAGTTAAAACCTGTTACTCCTAGAGTCATCGGGACGAAGAAGTAAGGAAGGTTTCAAAGATGGAAGTTCACAGAGTCTAGAATTCTGACAATGTTTACCAGGTCTTAATATCATTTTCAGACCGTGACCATAAATATCATATCAGAAATTAAGAAAGAACATGCAAATGACTCACAACATGACAAAAAGAAGTATGTACTTTTTGGCTTCTTGCTCCAACCCTGGAAAACCTTCTTAGCTGTCAGTAATTGATAGAGTTGCCGTATGCAACACCTAACTCTCCAAACTTCAAATATAACAGCCGCTAAAATTGTTTACCATAAATGCTTTTATTATCGAGATCATGATGATTACAACGAATGGGGATGCTTTAGAATTTATGTGGCAGGATTTTGTTCAAGAAGACATTCATTAAGATAATTATATAAAATATTTAATTTTTTTTAATATGATATCAAAATTTTAAATCTGATAAATTAAAATTTTCTTTTTTCGTAATACGATACTGTTAAGTTGGATAGATCAAATTCTAACAACCTTCGTCGAACTTCATAGATCCTGACCACCTAATCAATGAAACCTGAAAGTATTGATAGTATACAAGATCATAACGGGACAGCAACTCTTTAAAGAATAAGCTTTTACAGTTAATATAATACCATAACTTTTTCCAACCCAACTAACTCAGATCAGATTGGTAGCAATTTAATTATTAAATCTTGATCAAGGAATCTCCTTAGTTTAGCCAATAGTAACTAAGCTAGTCAACTACATAAGACCTAAAAGTCATTACATGCAGTAAATTAACTTAGAAAAGTATATACACCTGTCCTATCACGGTATCATTAACTTACTGAAATAAATTATTTTAAAGTAAAAGTAATTGTCCTAGGGTAATATTCCTTTTCAATTAAAAAAAATATGCTTATAAAGGTTTCTTTGATAAATAAAACAAGAAATGATGATGAGAGCATTAGGTTGGAATTTTTTTCTGTTAAATTTCAAGATAAAATCTTTAAAGTTAAGTCAATCATTAAAAGTAAAGTCATATTTTATAAATAAATAAATAAAGGATTAATAAATTCTTTTATTCTAAAATATATAATTTTACTTATTGGAGTAAGTATAGTATTTTGAGAGACACGCCATTAGTGTAGTAATGGAGGAAGTTGGGAAGTCCAAGGTCTGTAATATTGTTTACCAGGTGTGGAATGCGGTGCTGTACAATGAAACCTTCCTATCAATTTAACTGAAGGGGTTTGGATACAAAGCATCAAACTCTTGGATTACAAACAATTAAAGGGCAATTATTCTCCCATCTTCTGTTCATTTGCACTGCTTCAAGGCATGAAAGTAGGAGTTCCAGCAAGGTAATAACATACGTGGGGAGCTTCTAATTGATAAAAAGTCGGTGTAAGTTCTAAATGTAGCAACAAAATTAACGTTATGTGTATTAAACCAGAAAGATCAGATTGACTTGCAGAGTTACAGAATGCTTGAAAAAAAAGGAAAGGTAAAAATCCAAAATGCAGGAACAAGTTCTATCTATGTACAACATTTGCAATTCTTCATTCAGCTCTCCACCCCTGTTTAAAGCTTGACAAGAAAAGGGCTGCTTCAGCGACCTACACGGAGAACTGTGTCCGTACTCGAGAAGGAATTCAGAGAACCCCTCCCAAGTGATGAGGAAAACGAAATTATACAATCAGATGCCAGGTTGTTTGCCACGGATAGGTTAGTTTCAGTACTGTCAAGTGGGAGAGTTTCAAGAATAGAAGATGGTTTATTTTCGGCACGGTCCAGTGGTATATCAGGCAAACTGGCATTGCCATCAAGATACTGCACCACTTCCTTGATGGTAGGTCTTCTATCGGGCCTGGGGTCCGAACAAAGCAAGCCTAGTTTCAAAACTTTCACCATCTCCTCCACCACATAATTACCTTGTAATCTAGGATCACTAGCATCAAGAATAATACCTCTTTTCCAGCACCTATTGACCAACTCAACTAGAAAAATCTCTTCAGGGGGTAGGTGAGGATCTATAGGTTTCCTCCCGCAAGCCACCTCAAGCAGAAAAGCCCCGAAAGCAAACACATCAGAACTTTTAGTAGCCTTCCCTGTTCTGGTAATTTCGGGATCCAGATATCCTAAAGTCCCTACAAGGCAGGTGGTTTGTGGACCAGCATCATGATCATAAAATCTGGCAAGGCCAAAATCTCCTAGCCGTCCATTTAGATTGGAATCTAAAAGAACATTGCCAGCTTTGATATCTCTGTGCAGAACAACTTGTTCCCATTCTTCATGGAGATAACGAAGAGCAGATGCCACCCCTCTGATGATTTGAAATCTTTGAGGCCAATTAAGGTTTGGATGGTCATCGTCGAAGAGGAATTGGTCAAGGCTTCCATTTGGCATATAATCATAGACCAAAAGGAGTTCTTTCTTTCGCCTGCAATAGCCAAGAAGCGGCACCAAGTTCTTATGCTTTAGCCTTCCCATGCTAACAATCTCAGAGACAAATTCCTTCATCCCTTGATTTGATTCATGGGATACTTTCTTGACCGCAATTTGTTCATTGGAAGAAGGAAGTGTACCTTTATATACCTTCCCGAAACCTCCGGCTCCAACAAGCTGTTTGTCTCTAAAACCTTGGGTTGCTTTGTAGAGAGTCTTGTAGGAGAACCTTTGAGGTCCATACTCCTGTTCCCAGTCTTCATATACTTCTTCATATTTCTTCCTCCTGTAAAAATATGTTGCTCCAGTGATTATTACCAGCAAAAGCCCTGCTGCTATGATCAAAATCAATCGATCCGGTTTTATTCTTCTGCCAACTTTGGGAAGTTTTGGAAGCTCTGATATCTCAAGGCTTCGTGCTTGTCCACTTCTGTTGAAGCTCCATCCCAGAATATAATGGTTACTTGCAATTGAACCTGTTGCTGCAGAGAAACCAACATACATAGTGTCTAGTAGAATATCAGAGAGATCGACTGATGTTGACAGCAGAGGCTGGTCTGGTTTTGGGCTTCTCATTGGTGCCAATGTGACATTGAGTAGTTTTTCTCCATCATTGTAGTCCACCCAAACCTGTATTGGATGTCCACTGATGAGCTTCAAGCTTCTATTCTTCCTTTCTTCATTGGAAAAATATGCTGCTGGCTCGGATTGGATGGACTTCAAGCCATTAACATCAATTCCTACATGATTATCATTTCTATCCTCAAATTCAGGACTGAGGATAGTATCAAACTCAACTGCAAAGATGTGATTTGAAGAATTGCCGTTGTTTGTAGTATTAAAGAGTCCTAGATATTGGCTTTCAACAGCATGGCTGAAATCCATAGATGGGGAGATGACAAAGACAATGCCATGGCCACTAGTATCTTTCCATTCAGGAACCATGGCAATGACAAAATTCGTGGAGAAGGAAAGAGATCGAACTGTACTTGGGGAAGAAGTGTTGAATTTTATTGGAGATGGGTAGAAAGCATGGGCAGCAAGTTGTTTTGAAGTATTGGTGAGCTGCAGTATACCATTGTGGCGGATTTTGGCATTCCCATCAAGGTGCAAATTAGCACCAACGAAGCCATTGTAGATGAACTGGTCAGTATCTTCAGCCCTGGCCAGCGAAATCAGAGCCAGGCAGGAACACAACAAAAAATAAAATGATGTAAAAGCAACAGCCATTGTGAAAAGAACGAACGGTCTTGGTGCCAAGAGAACCTACTTTAAGTTTATCTCTCCGGGCAACACCTTGTAGCAATATATTATATGACCTCCTGCAGAAATGGTCAAGTTCTAGGACGAGGAGAATAATCATTCAATGATTTTAATTTCAACAGTCAATAAATGGAATTACTGAAATAACGTGGAAACTGATAATTGACCTCTACTTTGGTTGTTAGGCCGCATGATAATAGGATGAGGCAGCGAGGCACCATCTTCCCTTTATCCCTCTCATTCCTTTGCCATTGGGATATGACCTTGGGGGAAGGTTATACTCAGCCAAACCCAAGGTCAATAATGATGAACTGGTTTTAATCATGCCTATGGTTAAATTCCTGGTTAAAAAGTAAACGGTTTATGTGATTTTAAAATTATTTTTTGAATTTTATTGTGCAGCAAGTCAACTTGTTTATGCAATGATATGCTTACTTGGGCTCAAAGTTTCATATTAGGACAACTAGCATAAAGTTTTTGTCAGTTGCATCCCTGAGGATCAAGGTGACATAAACATAGAGCTTATTCAAGATTATCATTTCTTTAATATCGGTAACAAAATTTCAATGATCTACCAAAACAAATGGCATATCCTCAACGTTTGCTATATTCCAGGAGAAAAAGTCCAACAAATTGGCAAGTAACATACATGCAATTTCCTCCAGTGTGACTGTTATATTATTCTTCTGGAGACTACAACAGGTTGCTACTTTTACAAGCACGGAATGGACTTGGCCTGGTATTGACTCTCAGAAGTCTTCTCATCTGCGCATGGGGACTTCTTTACTTAAAAATTTACATTTTTGGGCTTAGAAAAGAAAACTTCACAGGAAAAATTTTTGAGACTAAAACTTATGTGGGAATTTGGTTCTTCAAAGGAGCAGACTAACACCTTTTTACTTCTTTGATCCACTAGAGATAAATCCCAATTTCCTTCATTTCTTGGTGCTTGAGCTCACCTGGATCATCCATGCTTCATCAGTTTACTACCAGCATACGGAATCCTATGCTAGAAAAAGTCTATACAACATGAATGCTTCTCCATAACGTTTTGATTTAGAGATATTAATTTGTCTGTTTAAGGAAGTCGACTTGGATGATCTAGCTACCCTTTTTCATTATGTAGAAGATGATAATCCTTTTGCAGCTGTTTACTATGGTTTCTTAGTCAAAGCACGAAGCATGAAATAATTTTTTTTTACCAAGTCAGAACTTGTTTTACACGAAATACTACGAGTTCTAAATTCTAATTAATTTGATAACATTTCAAATACAATGCAATTGAGAATAAGCATATCTTCCCAATGCAGCCAAAAGAACACACACTACATGATCTACATTATTATAGAAAGCTGATATCATCACATGGTCTATTCTTATTCAAAGATAATCAACATTTATTAAATATAATCTATTAAATCATTGAAAAAGTTTGTCAAAAACAGAAGGGTATAGTCAGAGAGTAATGCCCTATGCATATATTGAAGAGCTAATATTGCATATAGGGGCGGCTTGTCTTCACTTCGTTTGTTTTTCTGCTTTCTTTTCTAAATAAAGCTTGGTGTATATTAATATCAAGCATTAGCCAGTAACTAATACATGCCAGCAAATTATGTGCCTCAACATAACTTTTAAAAAAAAATGCCTCACTCTTTGTCTTAAATCTACATTGCTTTTCACATGCATGGTTTGATAAAGGAAAGGGAGCTTTAACTTATGCCATATGGAATTGTCCAGGAACCGGGGAAAGAAATTTCATGGCCAGGAGTACATGTTCTTTGAATCAAAGGACTTTTTATTATTGTAATTAATTAAGTAATAGATTGAGAACCAAAACTTTGACTTATCAGTTAGGGGGAAGAAATAGAGCAGTAGGCTGGTTTTCTGGCATTGACAAAATTTAGCCACTGTTTACATACCTTTTCTTATATATCACAAAACACTCTCAAAATATTACTTTAAGTAGGTACTTTGCAACCTTGATTGGTAGAAGGTTGCATAGGCAGAATTGTTTTGTTGAATTTGGATTTAACCTTCCAAAATTCCAATGCACATGCATAACTTGCAGAGGCATGCATAACAGCTGCTTTGACATGTTGGAAATGGATGGTAACCCTCAGGGTGCATCCTCATCATTTCTGAAAGAACAATAAAACAGAGAAAATTGACTTCTCGTGGTGGACTTAACCTAACAAGCCTCTAAACCTTATCCAATACTTAAAACAATGCAACAAAAAAAAAAAACTGAGGTACACTGTGAAATAAAATAAGATTGTAGGAATATTGGGTTCCCGTTGCCACACAATTTCCATAATTAGTTTGCAAGAAATCATTCAAAATTTAGATAGAAATTGTCTATCTTGGACTTGGATACCATGCAACAATAAACAACACCATTTTTTTTCCATCCTTAGTATCAAACGAGGTTATAATCAGTTGTAGCTTAGCCAAATAGATTATATAAAATTTCGACCGACCAAAACCAGGGTATGTTACTCGATTGGCTGGAGATAATCTTCAATAAGATATGTGGAAACAGGAAGGATTTAGCAGTAACTGTTCATTGCAAGTCAATCTGTTTATGCTTTCATACTTTTCATATTTTTTCAGATATCTTCTTCTGTAGAACTCATTACAACATCTCACTTTTGCATCAGTAATTAGACTCAGCGTGTTGTTGATAAATTGAATTCCAACAACAAAGTCCAATTAGAAGAAAAATATACATGCATTGTCCTCGTGCAGTGTATGTCACTCCTGTTGGTAATAAATAATAATGCCTTGTCATCCTTAGATCATGATCATGGACTTTGTCTCCATTGACTCTCATTTAAAACAGAAAAGCCATCATTTATTCTTTCATTAAGTACAGCATGCGTACAGGGAAAGGAGCAACATGTTTAGTTCTACCTGAAAGCTTTGGAGGCACCTTCAAACTGGGCTGAAACCTCTTCGGAGCTTATTGTAGACCTTAAAGTGTGAACTTAGGAGGAAGAAATGCATTGTGCAAGTGGAAAGCCTAGTGACCTGTGAGACATGGCCAAAAGAGAATTGTACATAAATCCAAAAAGATGGTATGTTTTAGGTGGGGAAAGAAGAAAGCATGTGCAGAAAATCTTGCACTAATAAAGTACTGTGATATAAGACAACAAAATACATGACTCACGTGGAAGTGGAAGACTTCTTGGGATCAAAATGGAAACAGAGGAAAAAGGGCAATGAGGAAAACGAGGGAGGTTCCCTTAAGCATGAATAAAAACATGGTTATCTTTACTTTATTTGGATAGAAAGGAACATCAGTATGTACAACAAGAAAACCAGTTCTCTTCTTGCTATTCTTAGTCGCATAAAAGAGGAGGTTTGATGAGCATATTGCAGTGGATAACTTCTTATTAAAGTGTGATATCCAACATCCTATATCTGATTTGATGTAAATGTGATTGTTAAGACCTATATAATAATCCAAGTCCACCACTTGATTTAGACCCAAAAAGCTGCTGAGCCAATAGTTGGGTTTGAGTTGTTACAAATGGTATCAGAGCCAATACCAGTCCGATACGAGCTTTCACATTGCCCTGGTGAGATCTTAGTCCTGTGGATGTGATGTGTGGCCTTGATGAGGATATCAAGGATTTGAGTGGGTGGGATTGTGATACCCAACATTCCACATCTGATCTGATGTGAATGTGATTGTTAAGATTTATATAACAATCCAAGTCCACCACTACTAGCAACTTGAGCTTAAGCTTTTGAGAGTCACGTGATTTAGACCCAAAAAGCTACTGAGCCAGTGGTTGGACTTGGGTCGTTATATAAAGAACATTACGACAAACCGGGGCTAAGATGATATACTTGATTAATTTATGCTGTTGTTTTTGGTGCTCTTCATCGATGTAACAACTGGTGTTGCCTCTGTAGCACTGTGTTCCTTCTGTACTTAGCAGGTTTTCCTGCTTCTTTGGATGAATAAAATCTCAGTTATCCCCAAAAAGAAAAAAAAAAAAAAAGAAGACTAAGTGTGAAGAAAATTTAGTAGGCTAAGAGATGGTTGAATGAAGGTGTTGGTGGAATGAAAACCAGGATGTCGACAAGAGGGGAACTTTCCATCCTTAGCAGTACTGCAGGTCCTTAAGGCAGTTGTATATGTTCTTCGAACTAGTGCAGCTTACGCACGGTTATGATTGACTGGCGGATGCAGATAAGTCTGCCCCTCATGCGAAAAATTTGACCCAAAAGCTAGGAAAGAATGATGGCTGTCAATATTGAATCTCTTCTGTTTCATAACCTTCTAGTATAGTAACTACCAAAGAACATTTGGAGAAGGGTGGAATTAATGATACTGAGGTGCAAATCAGATTTTCCTATATGTTTTCACAATGACAGTAATCTGTAAACTTCTCCGTATTCTATTGGCTTGTTTCCATATACTAGCATTTAATTACAATATGCAAACTACTCAAGCTCAATCAAAGGTTTAAGTTACACGATTAGCTATTGCATTGCGTTAATAATTAACTTGACTTGGAGCAAATTATTTTTTATGTGCAGCCAAAGAGTGTAAGATGTAGTACATGGATAGGTTGGCATTGAGCTCACATATTTTTACCAGAACTAGAAGATACAGCATAATATTTGGCGGAAAGAAGCTTATAGCCCGTGGCAAATTCTACGCATCAATCTCAAACTTATTCCGCATCCTTTG
Organism: Theobroma cacao; assembly: GCF_000208745.1. Taxonomy (NCBI): domain Eukaryota; kingdom Viridiplantae; phylum Streptophyta; class Magnoliopsida; order Malvales; family Malvaceae; genus Theobroma; species Theobroma cacao. The sequence goes on from NC_030858.1 coordinate 36,088,489, forward strand.
TCCATTGCTGATGTTCAGCTTGCTTTCTCACATTTAAGGGTTCTGATGAGAGATATTTTCTGATTCAACGACCAGTGCTGAGGATAGACGAGGAAAAGGAGTTGGCAGAAACAGAATTATTAAAATTATGTTCAATTCACATCATTTCAATTCTAGCACCATCCAAAGGTATCTCAGGCAAGGTAACATTCCCATCCAAATATTGCACCAGCTGCCTCATGCTAGGCCTGTTTGATGCCCTGGGGTTTGTACAAAGAAGACCTAGTCTCAAAACCAACTCCATTTCCTCTGCCACATATTCGCCTTCCAATCTATGGTCGCTTGCATCAAGAATAGCTCCTGCTTTCCATAATTGAAGAACCCAATCAGCCAAAATCGTCCCTTCAGGATCTAGTTGTAGCTCTAGAGGCTTCCTTCCACATGCTATTTCAAGCATGAAAGTTCCAAAGGCAAAAACATCGGTGCTGGTAGTGGCCTTCCCGGTTCTAGCCAGCTCTGGTGCCATGTATCCCAGAGTCCCAACCACGCAAGTAGTTTGGGGATTTGTGCCATGATCATATAATTTGGCAAGACCAAAGTCTCCTAACCTTCCATTAAAGTTAGCATCTAACAGAATATTGCTAGCTTTTACATCTCTGTGAAGCACAAGTTGCTCCCACTCTTCATGAAGGTAAAGCAGTGCAGATGCTATGTCTTTAAGAATTCGAAATCGTTGAACCCAACTAAGGTTTGGCTTTGAATTGCTAAATAGGAACTTGTCTAGACTTCCATTGGGCATACAGTCATAGACCAATAGAAGTTCTCCTTTACGCCGGCAGTAGCCTAGGAGCTGCACCAAGTTCCTGTGCCTTAGCCTTCCCATGCTAATAATTTCACTAACAAACTGCTTCATCCCTTGTTTTGAATCATGGGAGATCTTCTTGACGGCTATATGCTCATTTGAAGAAGGTAATACTCCTCTGTAAACACTTCCAAAACCCCCACGACCAAGTAGTTCTCTTTCTTTAAAGCCTTTTGTTGCTTTATAGAGATCCTTATAAGAAAACCTTTGAGGACCATATTCTTTTTCCCAATCTTCACGTATTTCTTCATATTTTTTCCTTCGTATAACATATGCACCACCAGAGATTGCTACAAGCATAGCAATCACCGCTAATGAAGGAAGAATAATTATCAAATCTGCTTTTGACTTTGGTTTTCTCCGTGGAGGAAGTGAAGGAAGCTTTGAGTAGTCAAGGCTTTGTGCTTTCCCAAACTTTCTGAAGCTCCAGCCGAGAATATAGTGATCACTAGCCAATTCACCAGTTGATGAAGAGAAACCAACATACATGGAATCCAAAAGAACAGTAGAAAGATCAATGCTTGTTGATAAAAGAGGTTGGCTAGGCTTATTGCTTCCCACAGGAGCTAATGTTACATTGAGCAGCTTCTCTACTTCATCATAATCTATCCACAGCTGCATTGGACTTCCACTCAAGAAATCCAAGCTTTTAGTTATCCCTTCTGTAAAGTATGTTGCTGGAGCTGATTTCAAGGATCTCAAGTTGTTTACATCGATTCCAACATGGCTGCCTTCCATATCTCCAAATTCAGGGCTTTGAATTGTGTCTAGCTCTATAGCAAACACATGGTTTGCAGAAAGGCCAGTGCTTGAAGAATTAAACAGCCCAAAATACTGGCTTGCTACAGCCCCTGCCAGCTCCATTGTAGGTGAGATAGTGAATGCAATACCATGGCCACCAGGATTGGCCAATTCTGGGACCATGGCAAACACAAAGTTGGTTGAAAATGATAGCGAATCAGAGCTGTTAGATGAAGATTTGTTGAACTTGAGAGGAAAGGGGAAGAAAGCACGGCCGACTTGTATATTTGAAGTGTTGGTTAGCTCCAATAGACCATTGGGTAGGATCTTAGCAATCCCATTTAGATGCAGATTGGCTCCCTTAAAGCCATTGAAGATGAACTGGTTTTGTTCTTGGGGTAAGGCAAACCGGTTTAAAAACATAAAGAATGTTACCAGAATAAGGAGTGATTTAAGATCTGCAGCCATTGAGAGAAGAAAGAAAACAGAGAAATGGTGACTGCTTGTTTATCTATATCAAACCATGGCCGTGAGTTCCCTTTTTCCTCAATTATCTATCTTTAAAAGAGAAAATTATAGAAAATGACATTTTTTGATAAAAATATTTTAAAAGTAATTATTAAAATAAATTTAATTATTTTTAATCATATTTAATCATGACTTGACAAAAATTCTCTTGAAACTATTTTAAATAAATTAAACTATTCATTACAATTTCTTTTCATTTCTCTCCATTTGTGCTTCGGATTTCTTTCTCACCATCCTAGTCTCTCAAATTTTATCGATTTATCTGTTCGACATTTGTCTGCTATGATTTCGATTTATCTCTCTCATGTTTTCAGATTTTTCTTTCTTACGCTTTCAAGACATCAAGCAATGGTTTTGATGTGTTTAGGTGGGTAGCTGTTTGGAAAATTCAATTTTTAGGTATTTTGAATAAAACTAAAACGGTAAAAATAATTACAAATGCATGAAATAGCTTTTAATTGAATCAATTCGAAACCTAAATATCAATAAACTCAAAATTTTGAAATTTATAAATTTAGGTTTTCAAAGAATTTTTTATTTATTTTTAGTCAAAGTAAGTGTTTTAGATAAAAAAAATTGTATTTTGATTTATGAAAACATATTAGAAACACTTTAATCTGTGCCAAATTGTCAAAAAAAATAAAAAAAAAGAAAAAAATTGATAAGATTTGAAGTTTCACAGGTTTTTGTATATGGCGTGTCACAAGTTGTTGTACATGACGTGTAACACCCTAACCATAACTTGTCACAGGCTTTTGTACAAAGCGTGTCACATGCTAATCATGGCTTATCATAAGCTTTTGTACATGACGTGTCACATGCTAATCATGGCTTGTCACAGGTTTTTGTACATGACGTGTCACATGTTTTTATATATGGCGTGTAACACGCTAACCATGACTTGTCACAGGTTTTTGTACATGGCGTGTCACACGCTAACCATGGCTTGTCACAGGTTTTTGTACATGACGTGTCACAGATTTTTGTACATGGCGTGTAACATCATAGTGTGTAACTTCGTTAAGGGTAATTTTGTCCAACTTGACTAAAAATGGTTAAAACTATAAAGAAGATTATTTTTAAAAAAATCTTATCTTTAAGGACTATTTTTTAAAATGCCTCTATTTAAAAAGGGGATACAACTAGTCAATCACTCTGCCTTAGTGTCTAATTGGATAGATTTATTTTTAACTTATTTATTTTTTTATAAAAAAGTTTGAGCAAAACAATATTTTATAAGAAACTCCTAAAAAAATAAAAATTAAAAAGAAAAATTTTAAAAAAACTTTAAATAAAAATTTTCTTTTATTTTTTTTAAAAGCACGTCTAACTTCTTAAGAGAGTTTTTTTTTTCAAAAAGATCTTCTCTTAAAAAATACCCCTCCGTCTCTACCTATCGATCTCCCTCTCCTCTCTCGTTTATTGCAAATTATTTTTCTAAGATTTTTCTGTTCTTACAAAAATTAAAAAAAAATCCAAAATTTAAAATTGTATTTAGGTATTATTTCTTTTTTTTCTTTTTATTTTGTTTTGTTTTTCATTTTATTTTCTATCTTTTTTTTTTTTGCTTTGAAAACTCTCTTTGTTGTTTGATATGGTAATTATGTAATGTTTATTTGTTCTTAACTTCTTTCTTTTTTTTTTTTTTATAATTAAGGGAGGGGAGATTCGAACCCTATTTTTTAGACAGAGAGATTCGAACCCTATTCTTTAGGTAGGGAAATTATGCACTAGCCAATGAGACAAATTCTCGGGTGCAATTTCTTTATGATATATATAACATTTGTTGATTATAATTGAAAAATTAGTCAAATAAGTCAATCATAGTTTAGATAAATTAGATGAAAATTGAAAATCAATATTTGTATTCGTTTGTAGTAACTCAGATTTAAAATTTTTTTTCTTTTAGATATAATAATAAGCTACACTACAAGAAAATTTAAATAGACTTATAGCAATTACAGAATCCCTGAACTTCTCATCAATGAATTTCACATTTAAGTTAATAGTGCCCATTAGATGATTGACACTTCTCGACAAAATAAATAACCCATTAAAAAATAAAAATAAAAACCAAAACATTTTTGTTCATGGATGGGAACTTTATTGATGAGGACATTAAGACCTTGATAGATTTATATGGAATTAGTGTTTATGATTTCAATAGGAAAATGAATTACCAAATCAGTGGCTAAACGTGATTTTTCTAACTCAGTTAGATTTATTATTAATACTATTTTGGGTTCTCATTTTTGCATGTAACATTAGTTTCGTTCAATTTCAAATGTCATAAATTTCAAGTCATTATTTAAAAAATAACAACAAATATTTTTTTTATATTCTTCTTTTATCTTTCAACAATTCACAATATTATAGGAGAAATTATATTTTTTTCACACTCATCTTTTTTAATTTGATTCAATTTTTTCTCTTGATTTGTTAAATACCATTTCTAGTAATTTTAATCAAAATTAAAGTTTATATAAGTTGTTTTATCAAATAGCGTATCTAAAAAAAAGAGCTTATAAAAAGTAAATTTATCAAACAACTTTAGCTTAATTTTTAAAATTATTATTTATTAAAAAATGACCCTAAAAGATAAAAATATTTTCAAAAATAATTTTTTTTATAATTTTAACTATTTTTAGTCAAATTGGACAAAATTACCCTTAATGAAACCTCTTTATATCAAATACACATAATTTTATATGACATATACATGATGTTATACGTCATATACAAAAATATATTATACGCTATGTATTAAACCTCCTTATATCAAGTACATATGATGTTACACGCCATACACATGATGCTATACGTCATGTTGAAAAATTTTATTGTTACACGATATGTACAAAAACATATTACACGACATGATTAAAAAAGATTGTTACATGCCTTGTTAAAAAAATATATTATTGTTACACACCATATACAAAAACATGTTTTACGTCATGTTGAAAAAAATATTATTGTTATATGCCATATTGAAAAAAATATTATTATTACACGTCATATTGAAAAAATATTATTGTTACACTTTGATGTCTGAAATATTGTTGTTACTTGCGAACTAAAATTTCAAATCCTTTCAGCTCTCTTAATTTTTTTTTATTTTTTACGATTTGGCACTAATTAAAATATTTTTAACATATTTTCATAAATCAAAACATAATTTTGAATTTTCCTTATCTAAAACACCTATTTCAACTAAAAATCGAAATTTTTTTTTTTTAAAACCCTAGGTTTATAAATTTCAAATTCTTGAGTTTATTTGTATCTAGGCTTCGAATCGATTCAATTAAAAACTATTTCAAACATCTATAATCATTTTTACTATTTTAGTTTCATCCAAAATATCTAAAAATCAAATTCTCTAAATAATCACCCACCCTAAGCACATCAAAATCATTTATCGGTGTCCTAAAAGCTCGAGAGAGAGAAATCGAGAGCACAGCAAACAGATGTTGAAGAGAGAAATCGATAAAATTAAAGAAAGATAAATGGTGTGAGAGAGAAATCGGGAGTAGAGATGAAAATATGGAGAAATTGTGATGGATAATTTAATTTATTTGAAATAATTTAAAAGTTATTTTTATCAAGTTATGATTAAATATAGTTAAAAATAATTAACTTTATTTTTATGGTTACTTTTGAAACTAAATTATGAAAGATGATTGTTTTTCACAAATTTTTTTATAAAATTTTATAATAATTATTAAATTAAAAAAAAATCAAGTCAAATATGCTCGTAGTCTCTCGGAAGGTTCCTTACGTGGTCCAGATTTTGCCGTCAAATGGAAATATTATATACGTGGGAGAGTAAGTGGGGCTCAGCGACCTACATGATCATATCACTGCTTTGAAAAGTCGAAATTGTGGAATCAAAGCAGGAAAGGGAATCCCAGAAAAGGATCATCATGGATAGAAAGAACAATATCCTTTTGTTTCGTTGTTTTTCTAAATAACTCTTGAACAATACCTTAAAATGAATGTAAACAGAGAATTTTTTTTACTTGTGTTGTTCATTTCTGAACCATGTGATTCAGTTACTTGTATCAACTTATCGAATTAGTCCACATTTAACGCTACAGGAGAAGTTGGGATACTGTAACCCACATAGAAAGTGCTGCTCTCCATGGACGGTGGACAGTTTCCTCTGCTTTGCAAATACTGATGGAAACAAATGACAATTTTTATCTCGATAGGTGACCAGAGAACAAGACTTTGGATAAGTAGAATATGGTGCCAAACTTTCCAATTTCTTTTGCCTTTATTATGAACGAAGTTTCAGCAAAGGAGGCCTCATTTATGTAAGCATGAAATGGACTGGCTTTGATGTGGAATCTATTCAGATTCAGGACCCCAACGAAAGTTCAGAGCATTTTGTGAAGGAATAACAGCTAAACATTGGGCTAGATTTTGTCGTGGTGGTTGATGTTCAATTCAGTTTATAGTTGGTAGACTGGTAGTATTTTCTTCAGACAGGCTGCCTGGAATTTTTTTTTTCTTTCTATTTCAGGACCTAATTAATAATATTTTTCAACACATTATTATGTCATATGCTCCTTAACACGGTTACACCACGTACCAAAAGTTAGACCAGTAGTTCTGAAGGTGAGAATTCTTGGATACAAACTTTGAACAGTTGTAAGGTGGATTACAGTTAATGATGATGATGCTTCATATTGAATACAAAACATAAAATTAGATTTCTTGAAACTATTTATTAGAAAAGGCTGTCCAGAAAACCATGTCGCAATCAGGGTAAAATTTATCTTTCAGTTGGCTTGGAGTACTCTTCCTTCATAACTGCAAAAAGGCAAAAAGAAAAATGAGAGGAGTCATTGGTATCCTGAACAAGGATCAGTTTGAGTTACCAGGTGACAATGATGAAGACTACTGAACCTCCATAGTAGGACTGAACAGAAAGAGTTATAACTGATGTACATTTGACTCTGTGACTTACCATGATATCAACTGATCATTTTTGAAATAGTATCCAGACTCTAGAAAGAAATTTTGGCAATAGATATGATATAATTTGGATTTTAGAATCCTCACGCAGTCACGATTCAGCATCCATTTGTTAAATAATTTAATCCTCTAATACTAAAATCAAGTATGCAAGTGGATGCCAAATTTGCAATTACGAGGAAAAAGGAAGGTACCAACTTGAGCATTGTTAGAAATGGGAATGTGTGGAGATGAGTTTCTAGCTGAATGATCGATTGTAGATTGGGGTGGCTCCTCTCTCCACAGCAAAGAGTTTACAGCCCCTTTCACTTTTTCGATCACACCCACATCACCAGGAGTTCTACTTGGACTCATTGCATCAGATATTGCCTGAGAAAGTGCTTTCTCATCTTCCCCTGGCTCAAATTTGTTCTTTATATACTCCTTCACTGAAACACCTTTATCCCAATTGTTCTCTCTGGGGCTGATTGGGTTATCAGCTTTTACGGCATGCTTGTCAGTTTCTTGAGTAGCATACTTGTCAGCTTCATGAGTACCATCCTTGCTGGTTTTTTGAGCAGCATGCTCATTATTTTCATAAGTAGCATGCTTCTCAGTTTTGGAAGCTGTTGGCGCTGAAACAGAGAGGCCTTGAATCTTTGAAGCAATCTTCTGGGTTGCATCTGTTCCTGTGGCATTAGCTGGTGCCTGCTTCTTGGCCTTGGCTTCCGCCAACGTGTGCTCTTTTTTTCCTTGTTCAGCAACAGGTTTGACACTGCTTGGCAAAACATGCTTCTCTGAGATTACAGGAACTGCCCTTGGATGCTGCCTTGCATTCTCCTTGTACCCTTCAGGTGCCAGCTCCGATTCATACACTGTGAATAATATGTCACAAGCAAGAGAATTTCACTAAATATAAGACGAAAGCAGCTAGAAAGGGCATCAACAAAATTGAGTCAAAGTTTTTGAGGCTGAAAATTTTAGCACTGATGAGATTCATACATATGAGCCTAAAAATAGTGGTTTGATGTGATTACAGAATGCTCATTGTTAAGCTTGTAAGAAGATTTATGATATTACTTGGAGCACCAAGATACTCAGGATCTCCTACATCTTCATCTCCGTCGTCCTCATCTTCCAACCTAACACCCCAAGAGGGCGTGGTGTTATCTCCTTCACTATGCTTCCTTTTGATGAAACTCTGTCTCCATCTTCGAGCTTTCTCCTTGACTTTTGCAAGAACGGTTAACTTTTTGGGATGGTAATGGACGTCTTCAGGATCATTGACCTCCTGGCTCCTTGCAGATGTGGGTGAAGAGTGTGACTGTGGCGACCAGGTTTGAGGATCCTCAGCTATACAAGAAAGTTATTTAAGACAAAAACTATGAAAGATAACAAAATCTTTACTTGCTTTGAGCCAAAAAAACACATTTTTTTTTCCTTTAGAAATGATTCATGACTCCAATTTTGGCTCTAAGCAAAATGCTAAAGAAATCAGTTGTTGAACAGAAATAGTATCCTGAAGATCTCTGGCCCTTGAATATACCTGATTAACCTGTTGTGTTCTTAGTATGGAATTCTGGGATTACCTCGAAGAAGTTGTTCAATAGTTGGAGTGGTAGGATTTCGATGATTATCGGGATATCGATGCAAGGGATCAAGTTGAGCCATGTTTTCTCCAATTGCTGACTGATTGAATTTCGTGTTCTTTCCCGTCTTGAAAGTCTTCCACAATCAGTTTTGCGTTCTAGATGTCAACCCAAAGAGAGACATATAAGAGACAACATTACTGGAGCATGACTCTCCGGTGTTTTTGCATGGACGGTAAACAATTGCCACATAATTCGATGAAGTACTGAGATGCCTGTGGGCACAAGTTTTACACATGGTAACAAAATAAGGATAACATGGAATTGTTTTCCTTTTCCTTAAAATAGCAATTTGACTAGGTCTGGATCAACTTTCAACCTCTTCTTTGGCCTCTTGTCCAATGGGGCAGGAATTTGACAATAACCTTTGCAAACATATGGTGCTTCCACTAGCTGAAATGATGATGCAGTTCCATGCACATTCTGATAAATACAGGAAACACGACCTTTCAGATTAGACAGAGTACCATTCTTTCCAAGTGCATGTATTTTGTGCTAATGAATTGTAATTGTTTAGAGAAGATCCTTATTTAGAATCAAATCAATACAAATCCTTACAAAACATTAAATTAATAAAACCACCTTTCACATGTCCTTACAATCCTTTAGCTAGAACAAAACATTGAAATTAAGAAAATGAAAATGTTGTTCCAATTTGTTCCAAAGGTTCTGAATAGCAAACTGACAATACATAAAATTTAATTATTCCATTGATTCATCAGCAAAATGCTTCCTCTTTCTTGTCGATCACATGGCATCTGAGGACCATAATTCCATGCCCTCAAGCAAACAGATTCACATGTAAGTCTTAAAATTTTCTATTACACATGGCAATGAAGCTCTTTTATTAAGGAGCACACCAACCCTTTGCATTGAACATCAATTATACCACGGCAAAGGATAGATTTCCAGAATTGAGTCAGCAAACGTTATTACTCAGAACAAGGCATGTTTATTTACTTAACATGTGATGGAAGGATATACAGAAAACTAAATGTCCCAGATAATTCTTCACAAAATTTAAGAAGATTACTTCCTCTAAACAGGCTTTACCTCAGCATAATACAACTAAGCTGGCTGCAAAATTTAGGTCTTGTTATCCTTTCATAAATATATGGCTATGCATCACCAAAAACAGTTACAAGTGATTTGAAAATCCAGACTTGGGAAAAGAGTGTCTTCAATGAAAGGATAGTCTAAATTCTCTCTTCCATCCTTTTGAGAGAACACCAAGATAAAGCTGATTTTCTTCTATCTCGATGATGGTTGACAGTTTCACATTGCAATAGAGACTGAGTCATTCGATAACTCAAATCCAACTACAGCCTGGATTCTTCCTCACTCCTCTATCCGACATTAGCTTACACACACCTGCTGCATCATCCCAGTCATTCCCCATTTTCAGTACTTTTGATAGCAGCACATATGTTGCAGGATCATTAGGCCACAGCTCTAGAAGCCTATTTGCTGAACGTGTAGCAATTTCTATATTTCCATAAACCTCACAAGCACTTAGAAGAGCTTTGTAAACAGATGGTCCTGGCTCGATTGGCATGCTATTAATAAAGGCTTCTGCTTCATTCAGATACGCTGCCCTACCAAAAAGATTAATAACAGCAGCATAGTGCTCCACTCCAGGCAGTTCAAGCAAGGCATCATTTTTCATCAACTCAAAGTATTCAAGTCCTTTGTCAAGAAATCCAACATGGCTGCAAGCAGATAGTACTGCAAGGAACGTGGTGCTATCGGGTGTAATCTCTGTCTTTCTCATCTGTTCAAACAACTCCAGAGCCTCTCTACCATATCCGTGATGAGCGCATCCTGATAGCAGCGAGTTCCATGAGATCACGTCATGTTCTTCCATCAATGAGAACACCATTTTTGAATCATTGATCACACCACATCTAGCATACATAGAAACAAGCCCATTTTGCACATAGGGATTCAAAGCATTCCCAGTTTTCAAAATAAGAGCATGCATTTGCTTTCCCCCTTCAAGGGCTGAACTATTCCCTATTGCTCCTAACATGCTTGTAAATGTAAAAAAGTCTATATTAATCCCTGCCTGCCTCATTTCCACAAAACATTTCATAGCTTTGTCATCATAACTTAAGTTACAGAAACCAGCAATGACTGCATTCCATGAGACTTGATCCCACCAAGATACACCTTCACACAACTTTTGAAAATCCTCCAAACTACAACTACATTTCGAATACACAGTCAAAAGGGTAACTGCAATATACACATTACTTTCCAAACCATCCTGAATTATCCGACAATGAACTTGTCTACAACAATCCAAATAATCTGGACTCAAAAACGAACTCAATAAGCTATTATACGTCACATGGTTCAACCTGAGCCCCAAACCCAACATCTCCTTTACTAAAGCCATTGCCTCATTAGGCAATCCATTCTGTGCGCACCCTGATACCATAGCTGTCCAAGTAATTACATTTTTGTCAATCATTTTATCAAAAACCCGCCTCGAATTCTCAATATTCCAACACTTCGAGTACATATCAAGCAACCCTGTTCCTATAACAACATTATAAAAAAACCCAACTTTCAGACAGAAGCAATGAACTTGAGCCCCAAGCTCTTCTTTTTCCAACAGCGAGCAACCAACTAAAACATCTGAAATAGTAAAAGGGGTAACCTTTATTCCAGTTCTTAACATTTTTATAAAATGTTTAACAGCAATTTCCGGGGAATTAACATGAATATAACCAGAAATTAAAGAGTTCCAACAAACCGCATTTCTTTCAGGCAATTCATCAAACAGGTTTTGAGCACTAAAAATTTCACCATTTTTACCATACATGAAAATAAGCCCGCTGCAAATATAGAGATTTGAAGTGAAACCCATTTTGATAACCGTTGAATGAAGTTGAATGCCGGTACTAAGAGAAGCTGATTTGGCACAAACAGATATGATTTTGTTGAAAGTGAAAGGGCTTGAGAAAGACCCATCTTGTTGAAACTGAGAAAAGAACTCCAAATGAAGTGAATTTGATTGGTTTTCTTTGTAATTGAAGATTTGGGTCTGGCAAGAGAGTGGATTGTTTCGTGGGTTATGAGCATTTTGGGTAGTTAGCGAGCGGGAAAGGTGATGGATGGTTGGTTTTGAGAATTTAAGAAAGGAGCAGAGCTGGCGAGAAGAGGAAGTTAACTTCATCGTGACACTGAGACACCATCTCCGGCTTTATAAGAATTGTTCGTGTTCCGTACATGTTACTTATCCGAGGTAAATTTGCAGTAAATCTATGAAAGGTTTTGGTCTAATAACATTGAGATTCCCATTTTGTGTTTTTCTAATGGGGAAATCCCCATATTTTTGTCCTTGATAATACTTTTTTCATTACAATTTTCTCATAAATAAAAAATTCAAGAACCCTTCAAATTTAATTTAATAATTAATACTACTATTAGAGTCAATATACAGGAATTTACCATTGAGCTCACCTCTTTCATGGGTAACTTGCTGCGTGGTAACTTGCTCCATGCAGCAAATGACCAAGTAAAATTAATAGGGGGAAAACAAAATTCCCTGGCATGTTCCTGACAACTGGAAACATTGAAGATCTCGCCAAATCTCAATGACCGAAGGGCTCAACTATGGCTCATAATGGCTACACCACGCTTGGGCACGCTCTAGCCACTTAGGTCCACTGTGATAAACCCTCTTCAGCCCGTCCACAAAACCCAGCAGTCCCTATTTCTCAAAACATATAGTCAAAACTACACTGTCTTCTTATCCCCTCCTCAAACCCACCAAAGACCTGAAACACAAACAATGCCTTCTTTCGCTGCCCCATCCCACCTCCTCTCCCCATCTGCCAACCTCTCCTCTTCCACTCGCCGGCAACTGCCCCCTACTTCCTCCTCTTCCTCACGCGCTTCCCCGCGGTCCTCCTCCATCAAATGCCACCTCCCTTTTCAAAACCCTAAACCCCAGAAGCGAACCTCCCTCCTCCGCTCCCTCTCCAAACCCCTCACGCTAGCCTCCGCTTCTGCTGCCACTCTCCTCATCCGCATCACTCCCATTCCTACCCTTCTCGCTGGAGGCGGCGGAGAAAACTTTGGCGGCAGTGGAGGCTTATCTGGTGGCGGCGGCGGAGGCGGTGGTTCTGGTGGCGGTGATGGAAGCAGTGGCAACTTCTGGGAAAAGCTCTTTTCGCCTTCGCCGGCAATTGCGGACGATAACAATCAGACCCAAGAATGGGATTCTCATGGATTACCTGCCAACATAGTAGTTCAACTCAACAAGCTAAGTGGGTTCAAAAAATACAAGCTTTCAGACATTTTATTCTTCGACCGACGGCGATGGACTACGGTAGGAACTGAAGATTCATTCTTTGAAATGGTTTCGTTAAGACCCGGAGGGATCTACACTAAAACGCAGTTACAAAAAGAGCTCGAAACTTTAGCCACTTGTGGAATGTTTGAGAAGGTTGACATGGAAGGCAAAACTAACCCAGATGGAACTTTGGGATTGACCATCTCTTTTACAGAAAGTACTTGGCAATCAGCTGATAGGTTTAGGTGTATAAATGTGGGGCTAATGGCTCAATCCAAGCCCATCGAAATGGACTCTGATATGACAGATAAGGAGAAATTGGAGTATTATAAAAATCAAGAGAAGGATTATAAGAGGAGGATTGAGAGAGCCAGGCCATGCTTGTTGCCAGTGCAAGTGCATAGGGAAGTGTTGCAAATGTTGAGGGATCAAGGGAAAGTGAGTGCTAGGTTGTTGCAGAAGATAAGGGATAGAGTTCAGAAATGGTACCATGATGAAGGGTATGCTTGTGCTCAGGTTGTGAATTTTGGGAACTTGAATACTAAGGAAGTGGTTTGTGAGGTTGTGGAAGGGGATATTACACAGCTTGTGATTCAATTCCAGGATAAGCTTGGGAATGTTGTTGAAGGGAATACCCAGCTTCCTGTTGTCAGGAGAGAGTTGCCCAAACAGGTAGACTAATTACGGCTGTTTCTTGGTTTTAATTTTTTATTTTTCTTGAGCTACTGAGAAACTAACCAAGAATCACATTGTGGATAGTGATATGTTATAAGTTATTTACTTTAAATGCTAGTTAGGTAATATTTGATCGATTGTTCACTTTTAAGTCTTGAAATGCATTTGATCATTTTCTACATTCAGAAATAGCTGTAAACAATTGAAGTAGTTAACTTGATAGTTAGCAGGACAAGTAAATCAGTTGAGGTCTAGAAGAGAGAAAAAACTATTGTGACGATTTCAAGTAAGGCACTGACTTTGGGTGTTTTCTAATAAGCTCTTATAAACTATAGATTTGCAGATAAAATATGTCTTCATTTCAACCAGTGATGAGTAATTTTTTGTTGATTCGAATGTTTGGCTTCTCACTGTAATGGTGACTGATTGTTAGTTCATACCTTTAGTTATAGAGTTGCTAATTATGCCTATGCCTATATACCGTGTTTTTTATTTCTGATTTAAGTAACTAGTTGCAGTTGTGATGGTGTTTAATTGTTGATTAATGTCTCTGCTTTTGATTTACAGCTTCGACAAGGCAATGTTTTTAACATTGAGGCTGGGAAACAAGCCCTGAGAAACATAAACTCATTGGCTTTGTTTTCAAATATCGAAGTGAACCCACGTCCTGATGAGAAAAATGAGGGAGGCATCATTGTTGAGATAAAGCTTAAAGAGCTGGATCAAAAATCAGCTGAAGTCAGTACGGAGTGGAGCATTGTCCCTGGACGTGGGGGGCGTCCCGCATTGGTATGTAAATCTTGTTATATATTTGTACTCTGCAATTTGCATGTAGATGATTAGAGATTATGGTTTACACTTAGAAATTCTGATTGAATTTTGTTTGCGTATTGCACATATATTTTCTGTTCAGGCTTCATTTCAACCTGGTGGAACTGTCTCTTTTGAGCACCGAAATCTCAAAGGGCTTAACAGATCAATTCTTGGTTCATTGACCACCAGTAACTTTTTTAATCCTCAGGTAAGTTATCCTGAATATGCATGTTGCTCTCTCTCTCTCTCTCTCTCTCTCAATGACTATTTACACCAGTGATTAGTGTAAATTTTTCATCCTAAGATGTTCCTGTCATTCTTTTCTTCAGGATGATCTTGCTTTCAAATTAGAATATGTGCACCCATATTTAGATGGTGTTTATAATCCACGCAACCGTACTTTTCGAGCAAGCTGCTTTAACAGCCGGAAACTAAGTCCAGTTTTCACTGGTGGGCCAGGAGTTGATGAAGTCCCCCCAATATGGGTTGATCGAGCTGGTGTCAAAGCTAACATTACAGAGGTAATCTGCTATGTCTAAAAAAGTCCTTAAAGTGATTGTTGGATTTTATGTATACTGGAATCAATTGTGATCAATATGCTTCTGGCAGAATTTCACCCGTCAAAGTAAATTCACTTACGGACTTGTGATGGAAGAGATAACAACACGTGATGAAAGCAGTCATATCTCTCCCAATGGTCAAAGAGTGCTGCCAAGTGGAGGCATCAGCGCAGATGGACCTCCAACCACTCTAAGTGGTACTGGTGTTGATCGAATGGCATTTCTACAGGCAAATATCACACGTGATAATACCAAGTTTGTAAATGGAGCTATAGTTGGTGAGAGGAATGTATTCCAGGTTAGTTCATCACATTGTGAATACTATGACTGGACCAGGATAATCTTTCTTTGCTGATACTGTTCCATATCTGGCATGAGTTCAAAGCATTAATAGCATACAATTGCTTGATACATGCTTGTAAATGAACCGTTATGTGTTCGATTTATTCTAAGATTGATAACAAAGCCATTCTCCTAATCTTTCTAGCATTTCTGCATTTCTTATGTAATAAACAGGAATAATAGCTCCTTATTCTGGCCGCTGGATTGACATACGCATTTTTTTGCGTTTTTGAAATAGTTAAATGGATAAGCTTAAGCTTACTTACAAGTGCTCCTGTTCCTGTAAACCGCTGCCTACCTTTAGCTTCATTATGGTTTATTAATAAATCTGCATTTGAGTTTCCTGTAAAATTCTGTTCCTAGCTCATTGCTGGTTTTTATTTACATAATGCAGGTGGACCAAGGACTTGGCATTGGCAGCAAGTTTCCGTTCTTTAACCGCCACCAACTAACATTTACACGATTTCTCCAACTAAAGCAAGTGGAAGAAGGAGCCAATAAACCACCACCACCTGTTCTAGTCCTTCATGGCCATTATGGAGGTTGTGTGGGTGACCTACCAAGTTATGATGCTTTTACTCTTGGGGGCCCCTATTCTGTGAGAGGTTATAACATGGGTGAGTTAGGCGCAGCTAGAAACATTATCGAGGTAAGAATGATTGGTGATACCTGTTTTCTTTACTAATCTTTGGTTTTTCTTTTAATGTCATGATTTTTGTTGTATTTCATGTTAAAATGGAGGCTAAGAATGAGGATTCTGGTGATAAAAAGGCCATAGGAGAGTTAACTAACTATAAATTGAATACGGGAGTGTGCTTGTGTTTACATAAAATGACAATTAATCTGAAATCCTTTTTCTGATGTTACGTGCAGCTTGGAGCCGAGCTTAGAATACCTGTGAGAAATACACATGTATATGCATTTGCAGAGCATGGCAATGATCTAGGAAGTTCAAAGGATGTAAAGGGTAACCCAACAGAGGTCTACAGGCGAATGGGTCATGGTTCATCATATGGTGTTGGTGTCAAGCTAGGTCTAGTGAGAGCCGAGTATGCTGTTGACCATAACACTGGAACCGGTGCAGTCTTCTTCCGATTTGGGGAAAGATATTAAAATGTGATTTAGGTCTAATTTTGCTTAATACAGGGTGGCCATTTGGGTTTTCTAGTTACTGTTAGAGCTGTTCTTGATCTTACAGATCTTTTGAGATACATGGAACTAGGTACAATAATACTTAAGCGGCTTTCTTGTTTCAAATAATTATTTTATTGAAAATCTTGTGCGTTATATTTTTATCCTATTCTGTACAAACTGAGGGATTGCAAGGAAATTGTTGGTGCTTGATTATGCTTTCTGTACTTCTCAAAGCCCCTTTTGCTTAGTAGATCTTCTTGGCACTTGAATTAAACATGGTAGTATTTGTCCTGCTCTGGCGTTGAAGGTTTTTGCAGCAATTAAACAACGGCAGTTACTGATTGAATAGCAAACAGAGAAAGAATATGGAAGAGAATCGAGGCAACTCCAAAGGCCTTCCTTTCAGAATTATTAATCAATAAAAAAATGCCTTTGCTTTCAAATTACAAATAATTACCACTTAACTTGTGGCGAGGTACAAAGCCAGGTATACAAGGGTCAACCACTATGCCAGTAGCTGCTACGAATTAATGGAATGAAAGAAAAAGGGAAAGGTAAAAGTCAGAGAAAAGGCCTATTTTACAATAACTGCAATTGGCAAATAGCAATCTTTCAGTTGTGACTATGATCGGGAAGTACCTTCCCCCTTCTCTGAGCTTCTAAATTGGTGTAGATGGATCTTACATTTGAACTTCGGATATGTTAACATGAGATGCTACATTATATTCACCATAATTCACTTCCCTGCATGGTAAGCTCGGCCTGCTCAGGGCAATACAAAGTTGCACTTCCTTGCTATAAACCTAGTTCCTTTTTCAACTTCGCAAGAGTAGCTTCTATCTCATCAATGTTCTCCTCAATGTTGCTACCCTTTTTGGCTTCATTTTGAAAACTGCTTCCTGTTTTCTCAGAATTACTATAGTCATCTCTGTTGTTAGCTTCAACTTCTTCATCAGTTATGTTGAGCTCTTTCTCTAGAAATTCCACAAATTCCTCTCCTATGGCCTGCCAAGAGAGAATTCAACTAGCATGAATTGGTATTAATAAGAGGATATCATTAGTATGGATTGGTAATCCACATGATTTATTATGCACAGTTTGAATCAGTGTGATTATGCACTTCATAGATATTGGAACTAGCAAAGACAATAACATCATACTGCTAATTCCTCCCACAAGCTTTTTGGCTTTTCTTGTGAAGACACACTTGCTTCCCAATTCCGAAATTCCTCTTGAAGGTCTTTAAAGAAGTCCTCTGCAACACAAATCAAGACATGAGCTATAAAGAGAACTGGGATTTACTTGCCATTTAGAGGAAAAAGACAACAGATGCTAGACAAGATTTTGAAATGATGCAAGTTTATCTTATCGTCCTTATAATCTCAATAGAGAGTACAAATCTACCTAGCGAAATTTGAGCATCCCTCAAAAAATTACCTGCAGCATAAAGTGTTAAGTATAAGAATAACAAAAATAAACCTACCTCCTACAAAATTATAAGAAAACATATAACTTTTAAGTATCCTTATGTGGTAGTTAGATTGTTTGCCCAAAGAGAGATGGTAGGAAGAGACAGTTTAAAAGAGTTGAAAGGATGAGATGTGCAATTATAATAATGCAACATTGCATGGCATGGACCACAAACATCTGTCAAACAACCAAGAACATATTGCTATAGTAGATCAGGCACAGGGATTGTCAGGGGGAAAAAAACCTTGACTCCTGATAGATTGTTCCAAGTCAACCTTTGGCCAAACCCCCACCATTTTCGGGTGATCTTTTAACTAAAAGAAATGGAAAACCTTTTCTAACGAAATACAAACACTTCAGTGGCTCTAAGAGAAGCAGCGATGCGTAAACACTGGACATTTACAAAATGAATACAACTCTTTATGGCCGAAAATAATTAATTTGCTTTTGGTAGGCTTTGAGGCTGTTACCAAATCCATAGAATTCTTCTTCTTGGGCATTTGTGCTCTGTCCTCGTTGAGTCCCAGAGTATGAAAAATCAGATGTGCGGTCAGGGTTGTATCTTCTCCTAGATTCGGAGTTCAGCAAGGTATTGTATGCATGCTTAATCCTCATAAATTTCTCCTGTGCATTTGCCTGTATACGAGAATTACTTAATATACAAAGCCACAAACATAAAATGAAAGCACTAAAGATTAGAAAGGCAAACAAGAAAAGGAGCAGATGCGGCAATCCAACTATGAAGGGAGAATGATGGAAAAGCATAAGCAACCCAACTTGACACTGTCATAGAGTAAACAAAGTGCACAGATGCTCTGCATTTTCTTAAACTCAAACTATGAAAACAAGTAGCAAAACACTTGCCACATTGCTCTCAAGCACTTAAAAAGCCTTAATCAAGAGAGATGATGTCTGACAAAGCCAATATCTTCTCAAAGCTCAGGATTTACTCTTTCCTGGAGACAGCCATTGTTTTATGTGTTAAACCTAAAACCCTGCACTGGAACGCCTCATTTGCTGATTTCATGTGTTCTAAATTACAATAACATGTGAACAATAGCAATGCATCTGATTTGTTAAGAAAAGTATTAACTAACTGAGATGAGAATATTGAAGCTTGAGAAACATAATACGGGACATGAAGAGTTGCTACCTATCAAATTGATGACGTTATTTTTTAATTTTAGGAGATCTTTTACACCAAAGCAAGAAGAGAGGATAGCAATCATAAGATGGCAGAAGATCCGATTTTTGCACTCAAGACATATCTAAGAGTCTAAGCATTACAGAACCAGCCTAAAACTCCAATGACTTATTCAGACAAGTAAATAACTCAATACACCTTCCGCTCCAAAATTCCTTTCATCCCTCCCTCTCCACCAGCTAACACTAGCCAGGACATGCACTGTTCACGAGTGCGTGCAAGTCAGAACAAGACCAAGCCCTTCACCCGATTATTGCAAAGTTAAAACTCATTAAAAACCATTTGCTAATTGGAACTCAGTGCACAAAACAAGAATAATAACAAATCCGATCAGTCTAAAATTCAATAATAATACGTAATAGCCCTTCATTCTATTGTTGAAAACTATATGACCCTCCAAAACTTATTTCTAATATAGAAATGAACAAAAACGAAGCCAAAACAGAGGATGATGAAAATTTTAATGTCTAGTCACCGAATTACCTCTTTGTTGACATCAGGGTGATACTTCAAAGCAAGTTTCCTATAAGCCCTTTTAATTTCATTTGGAGTTGCAGAAGGAGAAACACCCAAAACTTCATAAGGAGACTCTCTCCAACTCGCTCTCAAAAGGGTACAACCATTTCTTTTTCGGTGATACCTGACAAGAGATGGTGCAAATGGTCTTGGTCCTCTTGGAGCAAAGCCGAAGCCAAAGCGACCTCTTTGGCAATATCTGAAACTGGGTATTGCCAAATTTGCTTGCTTTTGAAGAACAAGGAACGATCTTGCAGAAAAGTGAGGGATAAAGAGAAGGGGATCTGGTGTTAAAGAACGAACCAATCCATGCGTATTCATGAATTAACCCTCTTCTATGGTATCTCTAATATTCATAAAAGTTGGATTTTGGATGCAAAAACTCTCGCTTTGGCTTTGAAATTGGGTTGCAGCAGAAGTTGTGGGTGGTGTGAAGGTGGGCCTTGGCTTGTGATGATAACTATATCAACGGTTCAAAGAGGTTGTCACCTTAGACAGCAACAAATACAAACCAAAATACCAAAATACCCCATTTATCCATATTTTTTTGTCTTAAAAAGAAAGCTCGGTTCTTGTATATACTACTTACTAGACACCAAAAATACCGGCCATGACTTCAGTTTCTAAGATGTATGTAAACAAGAGCTTCCCTTCGTCCTTTCCTTGGTCTGTGAAAGATCAAACCGTGCTCCAAATATGTAGTTTTCCAGTAACATCTGTGTCAAGTGAACAAAATTTGGTCAAGAATGAATGTTTGGTATTTGCACAAATGCCTAAAAGAATTAGCGTGTCAACACACTATCATGAAACTGGAATGGGAGAAAAAGGTGATTTACAAAGAAATGTGTTAGACAGTAGTCATTTGATTAGTGTTTTAAAATTTTGTGTTGCTGAAGGATGTTTTGAACTTGGAAGAAGTTACCATGCTTTGATTGCAAAGATTGGACTTGATGAGGATGAGTTTGTGGGTACTAGCCTTATTGATATGTATGCTAAATGTGGAGATATGGATAGTGCGGTTGTGCTATTTAATCAGATGCCTCGCTTAGATGTTGCTTCATGTAATTGTTTGATTTCTGGTTACGCTAGTTGTGGATTGTTTGATGAAGCTTTTAGTTTCTTCATGAAGTTTGATAGCTTCGGTAACAAGCCTAATCCTTATACATACTCGACCATGCTATCAATTTGTGGAACCCTTTCAGTTATTGAAGAAGGAAAACAGCTTCATGCCCAAGTTGTGAAGATGCAACATTTATCAGAAACAGCTGTGAGTAATGTGCTTTTGACAATGTATAGCAAGTGTGGGGCAATGGAGGAAGCTGAATCACTGTTTAACCGTCTTCCACAAAGGAACCTCATTTCATGGACTGCAATTATTAATGGATTATATAAGCATGAGGATTTTGAGAAAGCTATGATGCTGTTCTGCTTGATGAGAGAGAATGGGATTGAACCAAATGAGTACACATTTACAATTGCTCTTGCATCTTGTAGAAGTGTGAAGAATCTTGATAATGGTCGTTTGCTTCATGCTTTAGTTATTAAAAGGGGGATGGCTTTGGGTGAATTTGTTGGGACTGCAATTATAGATATGTACTCTGAGCTTGGACAAATGGATGATGCAGAAAAGCATTTCAAGGGAATGGGAACTTTGGCCTCTAAAGTATCATGGAATGCCCTAACCAAGGGTTTAGTTCACAATGAGAAAGCCCATGACGCTTTGGATGCTTTTAGTGAAATGGTAAGAAAAGATACTGCATGTGATGAGTTTACCTTTTCCATCATTCTGAAAGCTTGTGCTTCCTTACCATCATTCACAAGTTGCCAGCAGATACATGCTCGGGTAGTGAAAGCTAACTTTGACACAAACATGCATGTGGGAAGCTCATTGATAGAAGCTTATACTAAATGTGGGAGCGTAGAAGATGCAGAGCGGGTTTTCAGTCAGATTTCAGTACCAGATGTCATATCATGGAACTCAGTCATCAAAGCGTATTCGCAGAACAGCAATCCAAGAAGGGCTATATCACTGTTTAGGGGGATGATTGACAAAGGATTTAGACCAACAGGTTCCACTTTCCTCGCTGTTCTTTCTGCATATAGCCACTCTGGCAAAATCCAAGATGGCCAAGAAATATTTCAATCAATGGTAAGAGAATTTGGTATCTTACCAGAAGAAGCACATTATAGTTGCATGGTGGACTTACTAGGAAGATCTGGACAACTGGAAAAGGCACTTGATTTCATAAACAACTTGCCCATCAAACCTACAGCTTCAATATGGACACCTCTACTTGCAGCTTGCCGGTGCCACAACAATCTCCAAATGGCAGAATTTGTTGCAAAGCACATACTAGCTTTGGACCAGAATGCTGCAACAGTTTATGTTACCCTCTCAAATATGTATGCCGAAGCAAGGCAATTGGTCGATGCAGAAAACCAGAGAAAGCTGATGAAACTAAAGGAGGTTACAAAGGAACCAGGATGTAGTTGGATAGAAGTAAAAAACAAGATACACAAATTCTTTTCTCTCGATAGAACACACCCCGAATCTGCAAAAATATACAATAAGTTGAACCAAGTAATGATACAAATAAAAGACAATGCATCCACAAATGCAAATCCCTTGTATCCAGAGGAAGATTCTTGCCTATACCACAGTGAGAAACTTGCAGTTTGCTTCGGCCTAATAAGCTTGCCAGCGGGAAAGCCGGTCAGAGTTTTCAAGAACCTCAGAGTTTGCACTGATTGTCATATGTTTATGAAGTTTGCATCGATGATTACAGAACGAGTTATAGTGTTAAGTGATAATTATAGGTTTCATCACTTCAACAAAGGTTGCTGCTCCTGTCGAGATTATTGGTAATGTAATGCTTTGGAGAACATGAACAATACATAAGCTTCATTCCCAGCTCCTACATCAGTTCATCGAAGTCAAAGTGCTATTATCACGATCAAACGGCTCATAACAATCAGATTTTGCAAACCCCACAATGGGTCCCTTTTAGTGTCAAAGTAAGCATGATCAATGTCTAACATTGTGAGGTTATAAATGTTATATTTTCTTTTCAGATACTACCCAAGTGGGCCCCTACTGAAACTATATATTTACAAGTTATAATGTTATAACTTATAACTGAAACGCATCTGCCCTTTTCCCGCCTTTAAAGGTTATCAACGGCAAAGCAATTCTTGGGGACCCACAAAACAAAAATCACCATCATGCACCGTTTATCTCCCTCATTTACTGATGCCTACGCCAATCTTTTAGAAATCTACGCTCGTGATCGAGCGCTGAAATCGGGAAGACTACTCCACGCGCACCTGATCATCAATGGGTTGGCTCGTTTGACTGATTTAGCCTCCAAGTTCAAAGCTTTTTACACTGAGTGTGGCCAAATATCAGATGCTCGTAAACTGTTCGATAAAATTCCCAAAACAAATGTCAGTCGTTGGACTTCCATCATAGGGGCATATTGTCAACGTGGGTATTATCAGGAGGCAATAAATGTTTTCTCTGAAATGCAAGCAGAAGGTTTGGGAGTTAACATATATGTTATCCCCAGGATTTTGAAGGCTTGTGGGCACGTTTTGGATCAAGAAACAGGAGAGAAAATACATTGCTCGTGCCTCAAGAAATCCTTTGAAACTGATGCTTTTGTTACTAGTTCTCTTATTTTTATGTACTCGAAATGTGGGCAAGTTGAAAAGGCGAAAAAAGTGTTTGATGGGATGTTTGAGAAAGATTTGGTAGCTTTGAATGCTGTTGTTTCAGGATATGCTCAAAAGGGGCTTGTAGAAGAAGGGTTACGTTTGGTATTGGAGATGAAATTGATGGGAATGAGGCCTGATGTGGTTACTTGGAACACTTTGATAGCTGGTTTTTCAAAGAAGGATGAACATTGGATGGTGTCTAAAGTTCTTGAATTGATGTTGGCTTATGGGATTGAGACTGATGTGGTATCCTGGACTTCTGTCATATCGGGGCTTGTGCAGAATTTTCGATATGATGAGGCTTTTGGTAGTTTTAAGAAGATGATTAAGCAAGGGCTCTATCCAAGTTCAGCCACAATTAGTAGTCTTTTGCCTGCTTGCATGAGTGCAGTGAATTTGAAGCTTGGGAAGGAGGTCCATGGATATGCGTTGGTGATTGGCGCTGAAAATGATATTTATGTGAAGAGTGCTCTTGTTGATATGTATGCTAAGTGTGGCTTTATATCTGAAGCAAGAACTTTGTTTTATAAAATGTCTGAAAGGAACACTGTTACTTGGAATTCAATGATCTTTGGGTATGCAAATCATGGATTCTGTGAGGAAGCAATTGACCTTTTCAGACAGATGGAGGAGGAGGGGAAGAAGCCAGATCACTTGACTTTCACAGCAGTCCTCACTGCTTGTAGTCATGCTGGATTGGTTGAGCTTGGACAGAGTTTATTCAACTTGATGCCCGAGAAGTACAAGATTACCCCAAGATCAGAGCATTATGCTTGCCTAGTAGATCTTTTTGGTCGAGCAGGAAAAGTTAATGAGGCTTATGATGTTATTAAGACCATGCCTATAGAACCAGATTTATTTGTATGGGGGGCACTATTAGGAGCATGTAGGACCCATGGGAATATTCATCTTGCTGAGCTAGCAGCTAAACATTTGCGAGAGCTCGAGCCTGGTAGCACAGGAAACAATTTGCTGTTGGCAAATTTATATGCTGATGTTGGCAGTTGGGGAAATGTTTTAAGGTTAAAGAAGGTGATAAAGAAAAGGAAGCTGAGAAAATTTCTGGGATGCAGTTGGTTAGAAGGTTCCTAATGCTTAAGCATGATTTCTTAAAACGTCACGTATTGTCCCCGAGGATGATTGATATTCCTCGTGCTTTATATTATGATTTTCTCAAGCTCACTTGTGCAGTTCCCTCATCAATGGTTTGGCTTCGGGATTACAGCTCCTTCATGCCTTGCATTCTCATGAAAGGATGATTGGAAGCTATAGCAGAGCCCTAAGGTAAGGCTTCTACTGCTTTCCCTAGAGTATCTTTCTTTTCTGCTGGAAAAGTTCAAACTGCCTTGTACATATTGCATCCATCCGCTACATTTAGTTGAAAGAACTCAAAACTTCCACAAGCTAAGAAGTTGTGGATGAAGTTTGGGGATGCTCAGATCCAAAAAGACAAAAAGATGGGGCATAAAGTTATTCGGGTTAATGAATCCTTCTTGAGGGGACCATGTAAAAAGGCTTGAAACGGTTGGACTGCAGCGCAGGAATGTTGTTCAGAGGCGGCTGCGAAGGCATTCCGGTGGAACTTTTCAGAGAGGCACCAGTAGAAAAGATAAAAAGAAAAGACCAAGAATATTCGAACTGGTGGTAGCCTGCTATATAGTTTTGATTTCAAATGGAGATATTGTTAGCTCCTCTGTCATGTCGACATTTACATTCCACATGAAATTGCTTGAGCTTCAAAACGAATCCAGACCCTCCAACATTCACCTTTACATGCACCTTTTCTTTCTTTCTTTCTTTTTTTTTTTTTTTTTTTCCATTTGTTCTCTTTTCCAGTCAAATTTTCATTCTTTTTGGTTTGCTTTGAAAGACTACAACCAGCACAAT
Source organism: Theobroma cacao (assembly GCF_000208745.1). NCBI lineage: Eukaryota > Viridiplantae > Streptophyta > Magnoliopsida > Malvales > Malvaceae > Theobroma > Theobroma cacao. The sequence continues at coordinate 36,113,825 of NC_030858.1, forward strand.
GTGAGGCCAGAAACAAAATTCCCCATAATTCCTTGTTGTTGGGTTAACTATGCTGACGTTCAATAATCTTCCAAATATCTGGTTAAGTACAAAGATGCCCATACAAAGGAATAAAGTACTTTAAAATCTCAAACCTGCAAAAGTATATAAAACAATAGAATAAAGAATCCGATATTGATTTGATAATTTCTTCCCTAATAACCCAAAAATTTGCCAATATTTGGGTAGTGACATGTTGGAACAACCATTGCCCTTGCCGAAAGGTCAATTCTCGGGTATCAGCATGTGCTTCTTTGTTATCCTTGATTGGCAACAAGTTGCAGAACTAGTGACAAACAAGCTCCTGCCAGAAACAGAAGAGAATTGCTCCAAAATAGAAGTTCTGACAAATAGTAAACTTGGCCAAATCAATCAATGTGTCCCACGCCCAACCCAACTCATAGTTTTGTATGCATTCATAATTACGAGCACTCACTCACTTAAAATACTGAAAGAAAATAATCAAACAAGCAAAATAAAGTTTGTTTTGGAATTTGTATAATTTGAGGATGTAGAGAAATTGCAGGATTGGCTGCTAATTACTTCAAGCCAAAGGGAAAAAGGATGAAAAGTTTTCAATAAATAAAGAGGCCAAAAGTTCATAAAGTCATTGATCCAATAACAAGCAAGATGGGTGATGGACTTTTGCTTAGCTTTTTTATTGGCTTTTTGTTTCTTGGCCAAAAAGAAAGTTTAATATATTCAATAATACACAGGTTAATGGCCAAGGTAAGAATGTAGTTTTCCGACTTGCTCTAGTTAAGGTAGAGGCTGAGTAAACAGCCGGGGTACGTCCATGCTGCTATCAGGTAATAAGCTAGGTAGAAGATGTAATATATGCAGAGAACTTCTGTCTGCCATCAAGTAAATCAAGGAAGCAATTCACTGAGAGATTTTATCTCTTTGCCAGGTTCAAATTCAAGTCTCATTCATAGCTTGAAAACTCCACTCAAATATCTCCAAATGCTTCATCAGGATTGGAATCCATCTGTCTGTCAAGAAACCATGAGAACACAGCCATTTCAGAGAGTCAAGTGAACACCAAGTTGCTCAAAATTTCTGAATCTACAACAGAAATTAATGATCCATGATGAATTTGTAACGCAACGATTTAATTTGAAATTTCAAAAACACGAGAAAGAAATCAACAAGCAGCAAACATGAGAAACATCAAATTAAGCAACGGTCTTTCTGAAAAACAGGCAAAATTATGTTTTATCACTAACTAATCAAGAGCAACCTGAAACAAAACCACTTAAACTAAGGTCATTGAACCAGTCTAGCTACATCAACTACTACCGTGAATGCAAGGAATGGGGAGAAAAGAAAAGGAAGATGGAAATAGGATAAAATTTGCGATGCAAAAGGTAAATGAAGCAGACAGTTCTGTTCAAAAGAACATATAAAAATATAAATACACATAGAAACAACAGCTAAAAAAAAAAAATAAGCACTACCGCAGAGCTGCATAAAGTTAGAAGCCAATAGCTCAAAGATAGCGCCGAGGCATGTACGAGCTCCCATATACAGAAGAAGAGAGGGTAAACTGCCTAGAAATGCGTCTATTCATCTTGTGAACTAAGTCACAGTCTAGACAATCAACTAGATACTAAATCATAGAGTGACTCTGTATGCAGAAAAGGCATCAATCATAATCAAGTAAAACTAATACAGGAACCTCAAAGCCAAAAAGGATTCCTTTTCTTGTAGATGAGTATGAATACAAAATTATTGCCTCTTAATCCTGTTTAAACCATGTCGTCACATCCATTCCCCATAACAACAAAATAATCTAAACTAAATCGCTTTCCATTCCATTCAAAACTCCAAGCAAGTTCCAGAACCAACAGTTTATATAGCACTGTACATCTCGAAATTACTTTTAACTTCAAAAAACCGTAATTTTCAAGCAAATTAACGCTTTCTAAAATTCAATTTTCAGCAAAAGGAAGTTACTTTGAAAATAAAAATTCAGACTTTTCAACAAAACCCATATACATCTACCAGTCAACCAATCAATGAAGCTAAAAATTCATATTATAAGAACGGTAAAAGAAAGAAAAGAACTGACCTTCGTACAAAAATACAACTAATTTAACTTATCATTGGGAGCCATATGATGGGGATACGACACTACAGAACCATATTTATTCCCACCAGAGCAATCACTCCGCTGGATAATCCCATACGGATTCGCTTCATACCCATTTTGATGATGATGCTGTTGCTGATGGTGATGATGATACCCTGCTTGATGCATCCCCACATGTCCATACATCGGCATCGGCATTGGCATCATTGGTGCCCCATAAGGCATCGGTATAGCCATCCCCATATGCCCATTCCCATTCGCACTACCACCACCACCACTTCCGTCGCCGCCGCCGCCGCCGCTTCCACCCTGATGAAGACTCTGCGGCACCGGCGTTGATGCAAACAGCTGATCGGAAGACGATGGGCCTTCGTTGCTTAACCCTTGCATTCTTCTCAAGTAAAGCCGATATTTTTGCAAATGACTGGCGACGTTCTCGCGGGTCAAGCCTTCGACGTTCATTAACTGCATGATCGTTTTGGGAACCGCGTTTTTGATCCCCAAATGGGCCACCACATCAACGAATCTCTTATGCAGTTGCGGCGTCCACACTAAACGCGGTCGTTTCAACGTCCTCGCCGACGGATCCTCCGAATTCTCCGTCGTCCTAACCGCTGAATCCGCTTCCTCGGCAATATCCATCTTCCTCATCTTCTTCGGGTCTGATCCGGATCCCGAACCCGACCCGTCCCCCACTGGTTCAACTACCATCGGGTCATTGAAAGAACGAAAATTGTTATTATTATTATTATTATTATTATTATTGTTGTTATTGGTAGTGGAGGAGTGGGACCCGGTGGAACGGAGAGAGGAGAGGGTACTGTGAGAAGCGCGGTTGACGTCGAGAGTGGTCCGACGAGGCTCCGGCGAGATGCTGAAAGCGGAGGCGAGTTCCGGTGGGATTAAGGATTGTGATAACGGAGTTAAATCATCGGTGTTAGGTAATCCCATCTCCCATTCGAGAACTCTTTCTTCATCGTCGTCGTCGTCAACGACGGCAGCTGTGGCGGTTGCGGTGGCTGCAGCGGCGGTGACCTCTTCATCCTCTCCGCCATTAGCTTCGTATTCACTCATATTCACTTCTTCCCCCATATAAATTTCTCCTTTTCCGGCCCTCAAATTAGAGATTTTCTTGAAATTCTTATTACGGTTTTTCGGACCGTGTTGTTTGGACCGGGAAGAAGGAGTAAAAATTGAAGAGATTTTTCAGATATTTGCGTGAAAATCGGGGGGCTGTTTGGGAGGAAAGAAAAAATGAAATTCGCTTTTTTAAGGGAAAAAGAAAGGAAAAGGAAGAGAAAAAAAAAAGTGCAATATCTGATTCCAGATCGGTCTAGCGGTACTGCCAACGTGGACGACTTAGCCAGATATTTTTGATCCGCTAAATATCTCTCTCCTTCCTTAACATCAAAATCAGGGCTTCTCCAATTACGTTTTGCCACGTAATCCATTTGTGGGTCGTACGGATGGAACCGGTCGTGCTGGATCGTCGGTGGTGGGGGGATTTTATTACGGAAACGCCCGTGCTCGGATTGGAAGATAGGCGGCCAAGTAAGCAAAGTAGGTGCACTTTTGAGGGTGTTTCGGGGAATGTGGTGGCTAGAATTTTTCTGGACGGTTTTGCGCTTGCCCGTCTTTTTCAAAGCGGACCGACCAATGGGAGAAGAGGATGTTGGTGAACAGCTGGAAGGAGAGACGTGGACAAATTTAGGACTGACAGCGTGGAACGTCTCAACCGTTAGATGGAAAACTGCGCACGATGAATGGGCGGACGATCTTAGGATGGATTTGAGTATAACAAGGTTTACAATAAGATGAGATGCGGATGAGTAAACCCTTGGCTTATCCACTTTCAGACCAATAGTTGTTTATGTTATGTAAGAATATAAAATTGACCCAAAAAGAGCTAAATCTGACGACTAGGGTACTCCGTGCCAAAAGTGGATGCTTACTACATGTTATCTTACATTATTTCCAAGGAATTGCTAAAGAATTCCAAGAAAAAATAATAAATTAAAAAAAAACATTAATCATTTTTTATTTGAAAAATACGTCCACCGTCATTATTTATATCTATTCATTTTCGAACCTAAACTATAAGTGATGACAATTAATATCTTGAAATCGATTGGAGATACCATACTATTTAATCAAAGATTAGGTCATGTTGAAATAAAATTGTAAGGCTACTTGTGATCAAATACCATAAATAGTTTTTAGTTAGGTACCATCAAGACTTAGGTAATGTTTGGTACGAGAGAAGTGAGAGTACATTCTCTACAATATATCCAATTAAATTATATTATAGTGTTTGTTTTGCAACAGATCACTGCAATATAAAATTGCAATGCAATTTCATTACAGTCAAATGATGTAATGTGATTATAGTCTAAAACTAATACAATCACATTACATTGCACTCTATAATATTCTTAAAGACACTTTTACCCTTCAACTTTATTATCTTATTAAAAATATTATGTAACATTATAATTTAAAAAAGAATATATTAAAATAAAATATATAATATAAAAATTAAAATAAAATAAAATAAAATATAAGAAATTAAAATTGATATAATATAGGTAAAAGATATTAAAATAAAATATATAATATAAAATTTTATATTAAAAAATAAAATATATAATATATAATATTATTATAAGAAATAAAAATAACATATATGACATTAAAAAAATATTAAAGAGATGATATTACATAAAAATTAACAATAAAAAATATAAGTATATTAAACTTGTATTTAATAAATAGAGGTAATTTTAAAAATTAACATTACATCCTCAACAAAATACTTATAAATCAAACGATGCAATTTTTTCTTTCCTACATTTTAATCATTATTTTACTTGCATATCAAATACTGTAATATTATTTTCTCTACAATCACATTACTTATAATTACATTATTTATAATCATATTATATTGTAAAGTATGAAATATCACCTTATATCAAAGTGTGTCAACTAACTTAGTTGAAAAAATGGATGGATACCCAAAAGAAAGTCCAAGTGGGCTTGTTACTTGTTAGGATCCAACTGCGGACCAGTCTTGAACTCTGCTGCCCAATTAAGCACAGCCCAAAAATCAAGGAACATGGTGAGCCAAGGTTATGTAAGAAATTTCTCTCTTGGACCATAACTACAACACTGCCATTTATCTGTAACGCTGTGGCAGCTTCTGCCACGAAGGCAGACAGCGAGCTTGGCAGAAGAGACTGGTGGCTGGGCTGTTAACTAGTTGCTCATGAACTATGGCCATCACCGCACCTATGTCTCTACCTAGGCCACCACCTTTCACTTCCATTTTCAAGCCAAGATCTCATCATTCGTCTCGACTGTTGGCTTCTCATCTCACCTTATCAACAACTTTCTCATCAAGGTACGCCATCCATTTTCAGGATCCGGTTGGGAGAAATCATCAGAAAAAGAGCAACACACTTTGGATAACTTTTGCTACTCCTGAAGAGGTTCTGCCTTCCGATGCCACCCCACTTGACAATTCCCAGCAGATAGTGTCCACTACGGGTGATGAGGGCGTGGCAACTGTTATACAAGCTCTTCTCTTTGTTGCCTTTGTTGCTCTAACTATTCTCACTATTGGGGTAACTTCACTTTCTCAAATAATTGCTGCTTTTCTCCCTTTTTTTTATTCCTAAATTCACTTGAAGTTTTGATTTTGAACCGTGGGTTGTTGCTGAATTGGAGTGCTTTTGAATTGGGTTCCAGGTTATATACATAGCAGTGCAAGATTTCTTGGGAAAGAGGGAGAGAGACAAGTTTGAAAAAGAAGAGGCTGCCAAGGAGAAGAATGGAAAGAAGAAGAAGGTGAGAGCCAGCGCTAGGCCAAGGGGATTTGGTCAGAAGATTGATGAAGATGATGATGATGATATTTAGAGCGCAGATTTTTCTTGCAAGCTTTTCATTTTCTTTGTGACTTCAAAACTTTTCTTTTATTTCATGGAAGACTTTGTTGAGGCAAAAGATTTTCTTGTCACGTAATCAACTGAAAACGTTGTCCACTGCTTGTAAACGTAATGACTCTGGTTTCCAATCTAAAAATTGTAGCCTCCACAGCTTTCTGAGGTAATTCTATTGAAGGATTTATATTATATAAGCATCGGGGAATGACAGATCTAATCTTAACATTCCCAAATGATTTCTTAATTCCTTTTTAGAGTCTCGCTTTTTTTTTGAAATTATCAGGAAAACCTCAAATGACTTCCTATTGGCAGTCGAACGCTGAACCACACAAAAGCTGATTGTATGTTCTCGTCATGTGCGTAGTCTCCTTAAGCATTTCCGGAACCAGACAACTACTAGCGCCCCAATTCCACTATGATCAATCTTCTTTCTTGAGCTTGAAATATTTTCACATTGTTTTGCATACTACCGGATATTGCAGTTTGCTTCAAAGGCCAATATTTTTTGCCAACAATCCATCAGTAAACAACTTGTAGAAGCAATGGCAGCAGCTTCTCTACGGAACAGAAGCAAACTGATGTCGTTGCCCCTTCATCCTCAGTCTATAGTCATCAATAGTGGTCATGTCATTGCTTAATGCATCCCTATGGTCTTTTCCACCAACGTCCAATGCTTTTACCGCTACCACTTCTGTGTTTAAACATGACAAAATTGTCCAGGGTGGACCCTCAATGATAGTAGTACTTCAGTGGGAACTTCATATTTCCAAGAAACATGCAAGAAAAACAGGACCAAGTGACCAACCTATACCTGGTAGAATATTCTTTGTGCAATTCACAAAAGCACAAATTTTAAAAAAAATTTCCTCTAAAGATCTTTTGATTTTATATCCAAATGTTACTTTCTACTTCATGGTTTCAAAAACAATGAATGAAGACGGTTAAAATTTCTTAAATTACATAATACTTTTAAGGCTAAACACAAAATTTAACCATCTTTATCACGTACATGATAAAGGGGGTCCTGACCTTTGTCATCTTTGATCATTTGGAAAGAAGGCATCAAATAAACCAACAAGTATTATAAACATAAACAGGTTGATAGCAAAAAGAAAATTACGCATTTAGGGTGGAAAAGAAAAAGAGGAAAAATGCCGTCATTAAGCATACATCGAGGGGGAAAAACTCTGGCCTCACCTAAACATCAACAGCTCTCCACATGCCAACATTTTGTACAGTCGCCTTATCATATAAACTACCTCACCATTTTAAATTTTTACACCCTTAAAAACTTGTATAATCATTTATCTCCTCTGCAGGGGCATCAGTTGTATTCAACAGCTGAACCTCAGCTTTGCTCGATTCTATGTATAAACCTTAAGCTACACAATGTACAGTTTCCAGTACAAGCAACAACTTTATTTCCATTCAGCTCTTACCTGTCTAAAAAGATAGGTAGAACCATAGGCTCTAGATACGGGGATGAAAGGAAGAGGGGAAGCCCACAGAGCTTCTGTTAGCTGTACAAACACATTCTTTCCTACACCAATTAAGCAGGGTGTGGAGACTGAGCAGCAATTCTCCTTTCTGAAAAGAATGCAAATCACATGTTAAAGAGGGTTGCAACATACAGCAGCTGTAAGATGATAACAGGGATCAAATTTAAATCAATAAAAAAGAATGGTTAATTTTGGTACTATAGTTCAACATCCACTAATAGGGGAGCCATATGCATTCCATGACTTCAACAGAGCCATGTGCCTCCTCAGCTCAAACCCTAAGGTTTCATGATAATTACGACTAATTAACAGCACATTCCCAGAGTATCAAATGTCCATGAAAGGGTTTCTAAATACAAAACTGAATGTTTGAGCAAAAAACATTATAAGCAATTAAAATTTAACTCTGTCAATAATTACTTGTCAGAGTTTCAGGATATCTAGTTTCATCAATTTTTTTATCAGCAGGTATCATTATATCAATAGATACGTGGTTATGAGCCAGTTAGTTCACTTTCTAAAAATCACACAATCAAATGTAGAAACAAAATTCAGGGAAACTACAAAAACCTTGCCTAGATAAGTGAACCAATTACTAATGTAGTAGTGAATGCTATACTAAGAAACTCATTTACATAATACATGGACATATATATATATATAAACTAATAAGCAACCATTGATGACAAGGAAGAATCAGTACCCCCAGCAGCAACAAGTTTCTCTACACGTGCAACAATATGCTTTCCATAAGTGTACTTCTTCAATGCATTTAAATGGACCTTAATTCGAGAAAGGATCAGCTCACGTTGCTGGTCATCACAAGTCTCTAGTACTTTCTGTACAACGTAGTTCGCAAACTGATCTTTCATCATTGCCTGTGGTGGACAAACAGCTGTCAGTAGAAATGACATGGATGATATGAAATTCTACAGAGACTAATTCTAGAGACAATTAAACAGAGAGCTAAATCCTGAACACCATGCAATCAATTTTAAAAAGAATATTCTAGACATATTCTTTACGTCATAACATCCTGAGACATCAGTGTAATATGCAGAATTTTAGAGTTTCTTTTAGCTATAGCAGCAGCATTCCTCGCTATACATGAAAGTTGATACCTTGCAACATACACACCCAGATTACAAATATGAATAAAAGTATCATTCTCGCCAACAAGGAAGATCACCATACTCGGCCAAACCAAGCACAAATAAAGGCAGTCATGGTTCATGGCTCTTCTTCAATGATTTACAAACCAGTGAAGTTATTTGGACATTTTCTTTCAAAGACAAGGAATTAAAAGCAGAAAGTATTTCTATTCAAAGTTAAAAGACTCAGAATAAAAAATGGACAAACCTGAAGAGGCTCATTCTCATCGGTAGAACCAAGCATTTCATTCACCAACAATTGACGTTCAGAAGGACCACCAAAAGTTAAGCACTTCTCAACAACATTAGAGGCAAACTTCTGCTGACTCATCTGGACTATCTTTCCAGCTAACTCTTTAATTATAATTGAGCGCTCATGAGGCTTTCCATGCTCCAGTACATGCTGTTAAGTGAATGAAAGAGATCAGTTAATGCTTCGAAAAAGAAATACTATTGAGACATTTAACTAATGACAAAAATAAACACATTTTAAAGATACACTGCGAAAAATAAACAATAAATGCCAAAAAATTTTGGACAGCATATTAATAGAAAATAAAGGCAAAAGAGAAAAGACCCTCAAGCAGATTTGGTTGATTACTTCTGCCCCAACAAATCCTATGCCATACAAACTATAAGCTTCCAGCAAAGAGAGACAACCTGGACAACATAATTGCCATACTGGTCTTGGGCCAACATGCTAACAGATCCTAAAATCTCATCCATGACTTTACTCTGTGTTTTTGGGTCCTTGCAGTGCTCCAGTATTCTCTGCAGTGTTAAAAAAAATTAATACAGACCACACATAGCTCATTCTTAGCATAGAACAGTTTCAAAAGTTCAAAAGTTAAGCAAAAAAACAAGTTCTAAACCTGTATCACTCGGCACCCATATGGATGAGTGGAAAGGGTCACAACTTGGTCAAAAAATGTTGTAACTATAAATTGGATGTTTTCCTCAGGAACACATTCAATACACTTCTGGATGACATGGTTGCCATTCTGATCTCGTACACAGCGCATGACACTACCATCAAGCTCTTGAACCATTTTAATCTTCTGATCCAGATCAACAACTTCTATGGCCTTAAAATGTTAAACAAAGCATACATAATTATCAGAATGCTGGGCAGTATTCTTCGTGTAACCATTCAGAATCTGATCAATTAGCATGAGCACTTTTATGATATCTATATAAAGCAAGATACGGAAATGACAAAATTAAGCTCTATTACATTGATTGAAGCTTACCATAGCACATATTAACAATTAAACATAAACACAGACTTATATGGATTTTAAATGAAATGGAAAGTAAAATCCAACCACAGTAATTTTCAAATTATCAATCATTGTGCTGATCTCATTTAGAGAGAAACTCATAATTGTCAAGAAACTGCAGAATAATTATGAGGAACAGTATGATGAATGAAAAGAATCAACAGGAGAAGTTGTTCAACATGCAACTTGATGATTATGAGTAAATGGAATGGAAGAAGAACAAGAACTAAAGTCTAGCAGAATTGCAACCATATACCAATACCTTTTGGATCACTCGACAACCATACATTTGAAGACTAAGTGTTAGAACATGACCAAAAAGCTTGCCAGCGAGCTCTCTTCTCTGAGCTGGAAGTCCATGCTCAAAAAACTGTACACAGATATAGATTTTATTTGGTAAATATAATAAACCATAAAAATATACAACTAAGCAGATATGCAACAGATTAAGCAGCAGATACCTTTTGAATGACATAATTACCAAACACATCAGTCATCAAAGCAAGAGCTTGAGGCATGATTTCCTCGTAAACCATATTTTTCTCTTCAGTTGTAGCCGTTTCAAGTTTTTGCTGTATAAATCGGCTGCCATACTGATCCGCACTGGTCAAAAAAAAATATTAGCATGACTGTGTGAATAAATAAAACATGATTTTAAGACAAGAGCATACCTGAACTCAACAACATGACCAGCAATTTCTGAAAGTTCAAAGCACTTTGTTTTATTGCTCTTAAACTCTTCAAGTAGCGAGGAGGCAAAGCTTTCATCCATGTTACATCCTGCATCCAAATGCCAGGGTCCGATGACACCCCCAGCTAGATTCCTCATCCCAGAAGGAAAACGCATATTCAGGTCAGTGTGTCTGATAGGACTTCCGGGTCCAACTGGTGAGTTTGGAATAACAGGACTTGCTAAGGGGCTTCCAGGATATGACATACCAGCACCAAAGGTGGGATTTCCATAAAAACCATGAAGATTAGAACTACCAGATTTAGCACCCAATGGAACACCATATTGAGATTTCTGAGGTGATAGCAGAGCTCCAAGATAAGCTTTTTGAAGCTCAAGCAAGTTCATGTATGAATTACCTAGGAAGTTCCTATCCATAGAGGGATCATTAAGAGCTGCAAGCTGTGCTGCAGCATAATCAGATGTCCTCAGATACTGAAGATACATAGGATCAACAAAAGGTGCCTGCAGAGCATTCCCAGCTATTTGGCTTCCAACTCTACCAAGATTATGGGACTCAGATGCAGCATTTGAAATGTTCTGTCCAGAACCCAAACCTCCTCCAAGCACTCTAGAGTCCATTCCAGGGACTGCCATAGGTGATGCAGCAGCAACATTTTCAAACAATGGTGGCAGATTACCAGTTCCAAGTTGGCTAGCCATCATAGAGGCCACAGCAGGGTTTAAAGAGTAACCACTTAACCCATAGTTTGGAAATGATGAATTCATACCATCACCATGCTGATACTGAGCAGGTAAGCTGCCTCCGCCATTGAGAGTGGAAGTAGGTGATCCTTTCATATATGAATTGTTAGAGGGGACAGCAGATTTCTGGAGTTCAGCTTGCCTATCAGCAAGCAAGGATGGGTTTTTCAGGTCTGATCTGCCCCCATTACTCTTAGCTGAAGGCATATGTAAATGGCCAGATTCAGATTTCTTCAAGTATGCCTGCTGCTTGATATGATTCTGACCATCTTGCAGACCAAACAAATAATTCTGGTGATTTTCAACATCTTGTTCAATTTGTGAGGGTAACTGATTATCTTCATCTATGATACCATTTGATGACAGGCTCATGCCTGATAAAGCTGCTACCAGATCTGCAGACTCATTGACACCAGATGTGACACCACCAAAGGTGCTTGGATTATTTATGCTTCTTTTCTCTGAGTTACCAACTCTGCCTCCTCCAATTGGTGTCAGGCAAGGACTAGGAGCTCTAGCTACAAGTTGGGGATCAGGAGTGGTACTTCTAGACAAGGAAGCACCTACAGCAGCAGCATAAGAGTATGAAGAAGGTGGCCCAATGGAATGGACTGCAGACGAGCCTTGACCACTCGCACTTGACCGTAAAGTATCTCCAGAAGTCAGTTCACGGCGCAAATGAGCCAGCTCAGATTCAGCAGAACCTACATTCTCAAAGTTCTCATCAAAAGCATTACGACTAGCAGGACGAGATGGAATCCTTGTGACAGGAGCGGAGTGTCCCAAGTCATCCTGCAAAAATACTAAATATTAAATAACTGCAACAAAAAAAAAGGGCCAAGTTCTAGAAGTTTTTGATATATGAACAAGAATAACTAAGTGTGATGGTTACATAGAAAGTTAAGGAAAGAGCAAAAATATGAAAATTTAAATGAGAAAGAATTTTGAAACCTATGATATACTGTAAACAGCCTAGCTATTTATGAAGCAGAACACAAATTCATCACAAATAGGCCCAATAAGCTTTACACATAGTACTATCAATACCTTGGGAATCACAAGAATGGTAATTAATTGTATCGGTCATACATATAATCATTTTGTGAGTAGACACAAAGTGCAATCTCGAGACAACTAAAAGATGAAAGCTAACCATAGGCTTCCAAAGAAATGACCCATGAAACTATAAGAGCAGTCACATTGAGTACTATAAAGCCTAAACAATTGAAATTTAAACATGTGTAAAGAAGGCATGCTAATGAGAATGCAACTGCCTCTGTTGCAGGCCTTAGAGAGTACACAAAAGTAAAAGGGATGCAGTTATTATGGTTTCTGCGACCCAATTTACATGCTTATAGAATTGGCTTGACTGACTGATTACTTTCCTTCTCTATTCTTGTTCAAGCAGAAGACAAACTATCATTAATTAAACATGCCTTGAAGTCAATTACAACCAAATCACATTTCCAATGAAATTAATCAAGCCCACAATCGCTTAAATGGGCATATCAGTTATCAAAAAAATAAACAACCTAAATTTCAACAGCATTTAAAATTAGTGAAATGGTAGTAAGGCTACAAACTGTCTGACTCAGAGACATGTGGCAAACTGCTAGATTTTTTACCAGTAACAGAATTTTCTTTGAGCATATGCCATTTATTACACGCCAAAGACAAGCCAGAAAACTGCATTTGTAACTCTCCAAGACAAGCGTCACTAAGTAGAATATCAATCCAATGACCGCATGTACCAAAGGATATGCAACATGCTACATGTCAAAACATATAATGATGAGATAAAAGCCTCTACAAATAATCCATATTGCGAGAATCCTTGGATAAGCAAACTGTTATCACCAAGCAACAAGTGGCAGATACTGTACAAAATCAAAAACCTCAGAACAAGTGGAATTGATGACCAAACGTTAAAGTACAGTTGGTGATCACCTGAAAAATTTCAGCGAGGCTTTTTTGTTTGCTCCCAAGTCCTATACCAGACAAACCAATCAGTCCATCACCACCCCAGTCCGCTGAGCTATGCACTTGCTCTGCCTCTACTTCGTTCTCTTGTTTCCTGGAATCAAACCCTGGTGGCATCGAAAACAATGACCTACTGCCACCATTATCAGCCCTATTCGCTTTCCTCCTATCTCCAATCCCACCTATCACTGAACCCCCTCCCTTCAACCTCTGTGCAAACTTCCAATCCTCCTTGGAAAGCAAAGGAGGTGGGAGCCTCGGGTTGAGATTCACATTCGAGTAATAGTAAGAATGATAAGCTGGATCAGACCTAAGCTCTTCCTCAGATGCAAACCCATTTCCATTTTTAGCTCCAGCAAAAGCTGAAAAGGCGATAGCCCCACTACCGCCACCAGCACCGGTAGCAGCAGCAGCAGCTCCACCCCCAAACAACCCGCCAACAGCACTCAGTGAACCCTCCACGGTAGGAGGTGCAGAGCCACTTCTATACAAGTTTAGCTCCCGTTCGAGATCATCGGCGTCTTGCCTACTACGCTGCTCACGAAGCAATAACCCTATCTCCTTCTCCAAATCATCCCCAAATGATCCTTCACTACTTCCTATCATTGGTCTCCTACCCAATTCAGATAGCATTCTTTAAAACCCTAATTGATCATTACCCTCTATCAAAACTCCCAAAAATGATCACTAACCAAAACCAATAATAAGACTCTAAACCCAAAACTAACGCCAAAAAAACCAAAACTTTTCTACACTAATACACCTAAAAAACATATTCACAAACTTCAAGATGCTAACTTTAAGCTACCAAATGAGTCAAAGATCAAAACTTTAATCACCCTGAGCTCATAAACAGCAAAAACCCATCTCCCCAAGCTTATCAAAACTAAGAAAACAAAATAAAACGATACCCAAATTTATATATTCTTCAAATTTTGATATCATAAAATTAGCCAACAAAAACCAGAAAAGAGCACCATGTTTTCCAAGTAAAACCAGCAACAAAAACAAAATAAAAAAATAGAGCTAAAAATTAAGAAAGAATAGCTCGGAAAGGAGAAAACTTTAATTTTTGAAGCTGAGATCAAAGAAGAGAGTGAAAAGAAGTTTAGCGATATATAGAGAGAGAGTTGACGGCTGAGATCAAATCCGGCGGCGATTTTTTCTTACAAGAACCCTTTTAGGGTTTTGTTACAATTCAGGGAGGCTGGGATTAAATACAGTGAGTGAGTTAAAAAAAATCTTTTTTTTTTCATTTTTCTTTTGCTTTGGGTTTTCTTTTTTTTTAATTTTATTTTTGTGGGGAATTAATGAGATTATTGAATTTATTTCCTAAAAATCAGGGGTAATTGACCAAGTGATAACCGACTGATGTACTGAAAAGAAAAGAAAATTTGTTTTGGCAAAAGATAATGATGTTTGTTCACCTCGTGTTCCAGAAACAGGAATCTGTGACTGACACGTCGTCACATTAGATTCGCTGCTGCCTTAAGGCTTTCCCTCTGTAAAACGCCCCAAGTACGGGTAGTAAATCTAGTTAAATATCTGAACTACCCTTTTGGTCTCATTAGATTTTTGACCCCCCACCCTGGGCCTTGCCCCTGGATCTTCTACCAATTCTTGCCTACTTAAGGAAATCTTTCTAGTTCAACCACTTCTTCAGAGTTCAGTTCCACTTCTTCTCTTTTTGTTTGTTCCAACTCCATTCCCCCATTCCCCTTTGATTGACTTTCAACTCTTTCAAGTCCATTTCAATTGACAAAATCATACTTTGAAAAATTAGCAGAAAAAACTTACCAGGAGAGAGAGCTTATCTAATACTGAAGTGTTTGAAGATCTTTTCCATGATCCCAGGTAACATTTTGGTGAACCCTATGCATAATCAGCCCCTACTATTTTTACCATATTGAGAATTAAAACAAGCTGTTGTGTTTGTTCTATTCTTGCATGTTTCTGGCTGGCTTGATTATTTGGTTCATAGACTGATTGCTTGATACTTTTCTATATATATGTAGTTAAGCAGGTCAAGATGCATGCCATTAGGGCAGTTGGCACCAAGGAGTTTTTTGCCTTGAAAATTGGGAATTTTCATACTACTACCATTGAATTCCCTCCAACCCTAAAGCTAACTTACCTGCCCTCTAGGACAAGGCAACTCAAACCCAAGAAAAGTAAAAAATTGTCACCAATCTAATGTCCAATTTGCTTACACATTAACTTGAAACATGCTACCATGTTGAAAAGAAAGTCTTACAAAGCTCTCATTCTTATTCTTTTGGTAGGCAACAAGAAGTATGGCTGTTTAAGGAGACGGGTCATGACTGTTAACCCAAAAGTATGATTATTATTATTATTATTCAGATTAAACTAACCTATTTTCTATCAAAATATATACAATGAAATGAAGTTATGGATATGAAATAGAAAGATCTCCTTATTTTTGGCATAAATAAACTAGATGGAGATCAGCATCTAGCAAAGGTATCAAAAAGCTGCCAGCCATAAAGGTTTCGGGGCACAGTTGCTTGTGAAGAGTTAGCTTAGAACTTAAGTCTGTTGATCAGAAAGCAGGTTAAGCTCATAAATGAAAAGTGAGAGCATGTTATGCAACAACAAACCTCTCAAGGGAGGAAATATAATTGGGAAGGAGAGTTTTTTTCATGTGCCCATCCATCCACCACCCTCTGCTTTTAATGGAATGGTTTAGCACGTGAAAGGGTGGTACACTCTAATTTAGATAATCTCTTTCTCACACTTATATGACAAAACCCTAATAACAAAGTTTGAACACATGTTCGGTGGTGATCTCAGTAGATAAATTTCTAAAAATAAAAATTCGAGTCTCAATTTTTTAAGAGAGAAATCATGTATCAACCATTACCTTAAATTTTAAATTATAATCAATTGAGTTATTTGGTATAGTCTTATAGATGTCAATGAGTACCTTATAATAGAATATTTTGTATTAACTGACTTGATTAAGTAAGATTAAGATATTCTATGATAGTGTTTAGGTAGTGGTATTAGAGTCTACCCACTGTTCAATCCGATTATAAATAATAACTTTTTAATATTTTGTTTATAAATTTTTTAATTAGTGTAATATATACCAAAATTCATAAATTTGTTACAAATATGATGTTAGACTCTAATTTTATTTCTTATGAATTAATTATAATTTATTATTTTTATTTTTATTAATAATATAATTTAATTTAAATTTATTTTACTTGAATATTTAACTAGTACAAGTATTTAACAAGTATTATTTAAAATATTCAAATACGAGTTCGGATGACAATTTAAAAATTTAATCTAGTATTGATAGTATTCCACTTTCAATACCCTATTGAGTTTGAGTTAAGATATTTCAAAAAAATTAACAGGTGGGGTACCCATTCGTTAACATCCCTAATTACAAACCTCCTCCATATAAAATTATATAAATAAAAAAAAATCATTTCTTGGTGAATGAGAAGATATATGAAGGATCATTGATAAACCATTAATGTGGTTAATCAATGCTATTATGAATTAAAAAAGTGTGTAGTTTTAGATTTGCAAAGTTTTTATGTAAATGCACGGTATTTTTCTAAAACTAAAACATATATTCAAACCTTATATCATATAAAGTAGCATGTGACCCCTTCATAATTATTAATTAAACTGGTTAGCCGAAACTTTTGAGTCTTCACATCAGGCTTTGTTTTCAAAACAAGAGCCCCACATAAACTAATCATACTTGACTAAATCTTTGAATTGATCTTCCTTGATTTCTTTGCATAAAGTACCCCTATTTTTTTTGGATATACTATGCTTATTTGATCATTTAAGGAAAATATTTTGGTATTTTATACTAATTAAGATATGTATTTGAATGAAATAATCCTCTTATTTCATTCATTTTTATCCTCGAATAAAAATAAAAATACTTATTCCAGAGATTTAACATGCCCAATGCTTAAAATTTTAATTGAAATATATATAGAATTTCATATCTTGGTATAAAAAGAGTTACTCAGATAAAAGAGAAAAAGAGAATTATCTATTATAATATAAAAGCCTATCTATCAAAAATAAAATATTTATGGTAATTCTTTTATGAGATTTTTATCTTTAATTTTTAAAAAATGATAACGATATACTTTAAGAGTTAAAATTTGTTATTAATATTATCAAACTTGAATAAATTATCACTTTTCAGTAATTATAAAGCAAAACAATTACGTGATTAATTATGTGATTAAGAAACTTATACGAATTAGGACAACCAATCATAATTAACACAACCTTTCTTTTAGCAAAATTAGATGTGGGTCATCTTGAAATTAGGGTTGTGATTTAATTGCATTAAAACATCAACTTGTGTCCTTGTTATCATAAGAAATACGTGTTGAGTTGAAGCAACCATTAAAGCTGAAAGGGAAAGCATTGTATGTCCAGGGATACTAACAAGATTTTACTTAAAAAGTGATTAAAGAATGATTATAAAAATAATCATATTATATATATTAAATTTTATTATTATAATAATAAAAAAATTAAAAATTAAAGATCACCATCCTCTGTTACTCCTTTGACTCTTTCGCCACCTGCCAGTCATTCGACTCTAACCCTGTCTCCAATTCGTTTGACTCCGCCCTTATCTCCAACGGTTCTAACTTTCAGCTTTCGGGTTAGTTACCAACAAAGAACGAAACCCAGAAGAGAAAATGGGAAATTTTAGGTACGGGTACTTGTCTTCGGGGGTTTGATCCCATTGCTCTGCTGTTCTGTTGCCACGTTAGTACATGCAATTTGTCCGAAACAATGTTCCATCAGACACGTAATGGATGATAGGATTCGATACTAGCCTAAGCTTTTTAAGGAATCGAAGGGCCATTTTGCAATTTTGATGAAATATCAGCTCCTGTTTTCCATCTTCCATGGAAAAATATTCTATTTGGGAGGTATTGAAGCGTCGTAAGTTCGGGAATCCGATTGTTCGAGAAAAATAAATATTTTATAAATTATTATTATTATTATTATTATTATTTAATATTATCTCGGTTCCTAGTAATTTAATATTTAAAATGTTGTACAAAATAGTATTTTATTATTTTTATGATATTTGTAAGGTGAAATGTTACAATTAAAATTAGAGCATAAAAGATAAAATGATTGTTGGTAAGTAATTATAGTTGTGATTTCGCAATAGAAATTATAAATTTTTTCAGAAATTCCCTTTTTTTAACTATTTTGATATTTGAATAAAGCAATACAAGAATTTAGAATGGGCCACGTCATAGTTACATATCAGTTAGGCCCAACCCGATGTTTTTCCGGTCCAAGAAATCAAACCTTTTATTGGACCCAATATCAAAAAATTCAAGGGAAAAGTAACAAGAAAAATAGAAAAAAAAAGAACAAAAACCAACAAAATATAAATTAAAGTCCGAAACTCATTCTAGATACATACTTCAAATATATAAAAACTTTATGTGTTTATAAAAACATGTTAATTTCACCATTTTATTAAAAAACAATAAATTATTCAATATCATGAGTAAAACTTTTAACTCATGGAATTGCCAATAGTGACAATATTTACACATTTGTTAATTTGGAAAAATGTTGAGGATAATATATCACAAATATCACTCTAGTTATTGTCAATTGATTTTACATTTGATACATATCTTAAAAATTCAACATGATGTTATAGTAGACGTTATTCTCATTTGTTCTTTTTGTGATTCATGTTATGTAATAGGTTTGCAGTCTCTATACATAAAAGAGAGTATTAAAGTGATGATGAAATAAATTCCACATATGCTAAATTAGAGATGTTAGCGGGTACCTGCTAATTTTAAAGTACAAAATCCGAACTCAATTAACAGATGGGGTACCTAAACCCTACAACTATCTGGATATTTTTTAAATTTACTACTCTAACTTGAATTTTAATACATACCCACTATCCAATAATTATCCAACTCAATACAAATAGTAAAATTACTATCCGAACCCTTTCTAAACCGATATAAAATATCATAACTCTATATAATCGAGGTCAATTATCCGTGGGTATCTTGTAACAAGACCATCCCTATGCTAAATTTAAAATATCTTAAGTATATAAATATAATAAAAATCTATTCACTTTTTATCAATTAATTTTAAGTTAGATGTCCGTTTAAGAAATTCATCATGGTATCGAAACAAACACTAACTCCATTGATTGACCTTTATGTGATTCAGTCACATGATAGGTCTATAATCCTTACACATGAAGAGAAAAGTATTGAAATTTTGATAAAATAAATCGCACATCTATTAAGTTAGAGATATCATGAATATATAAATATAATAAAAAAGCTCTCAATCTATAATAATTAAATTTTTGATCAAATGTCCATTCTAAATTCTAAATAATTCTAACAGTAACCTTGGTTTAAGAAGAAAGGCGCGGATTGTCCCCACTCTTCTCAATTGCTGAAAGGAAAAAGAAGGAAACTTTTTTTTTTTTGGGATTTTTGTTAATACAAGGTTACATTTTATGTGGTCATATGCAGAAAATGACACCAAAAAAAGAAAAAAGTATATGAATTATATCTTTGCTATGATTGTTAATCAGCAGATATGACACCATAAAACACCCAACCCTTTTTTTCTTTCCCATCATTTGTAGCAACTCATTATTTACTTCTCGTTTATTGTTCATTTCACAAGAATATACTTAGCTTTTTCTTTTTTATCTTTTTATCTTTTTTGTGAAATTTGTAAAGCAACTTTCACTTTGGAACCCAAAAAAAAAAAAGTGAAAGGAGCGGAGGGCACCAAAGAAAGGATTGAGATTCTATTTTGAACCAACTTTTCGAAGCTTTTGTCCCAAAGTCAAATTTTCCATTAATCAAAACGCTCCATTGTTCCTCCTTATTTATGTGCCATCAAATTCTCTGGGTAAACGTCAATATTTGTTAGTTACTTAGTGTGAGCATAATTAATGACACACTTAGGTATCAATAATTATTATTATTATTATTTGACGAGTAAATCAATTTTCAAAGTGAAGAAATTTCGTTCAAAAGTAAATTCGTTATACTTTATTATAATATGACATATAAAATCAAATTATCAAAGTACCCGAGAAAAGTTCAAAACTCGAAAATATATATATGTCATGTATCTTAATAAAAAAATTCCTTAGTGTCAGACTTGGGATAATAAATAGTGAATTTTACTTAAACGTTTTAAATTAAGATTATGTTAATTAAAATGATGAGATTATGTTATAATCTTCACATGTACATACTCTAATGTTGATTTGTAGTGGATTATGATGTGGTTGAAGTTAACAACTAAGATCTCCCAAAAAAGAAAACCTCAAAGCGAAGTCTCTAATCATGAATCATATAGGAACTGCATGCAAACAAAAGAATGTTTCATGTCACTTTTAAGGCGTGCACTAGAACGAAAACTTAGGCACTGTCTGCTTTTAGGAAAATGGGATTGGGGGAAGGAGAGAGATGAAACACAAATGAGTGGCACCCAAAGGGTTTTTTCTCCTTTTATCTTTTGATCTGTCACCCAAATTCAGAGTGGAAATAACAGTTGCTATACTACTTTTTATAGCATCTTCTTCCCCTTTGGTGGAGTTCTTCCATACGCCTTTTCTTCTTTGTGTGTGTCTCTTTCCCCTTCTCTCTTTAAACCCCCTTCTTCATTTCCTTTTGATGCTTGCCTTTGAACAAGTGGCAGCTATTTCATTCAGATGATTAAAAGTATATTAAAAAGTAATATCGTAAAGGTGGATATTCTTGCAAATAAACATTCACCGATCGAAATTATCTCAATTTAAGAATCTTAATATTTTTTATTTGATTTATTCATCTCTTTTGGAAAAAAATTGATAAACTATTCTTGATTCCGGACCAAGTACTAAATTTGCAAAAAGAAGTTAGATGCAATACAAACAAGCATCTTTGTATAAAATATTTGGAAAAGATTGAGCCAGAGAAATACTATTGTGTATAAGTTTTGATTAGGAGCTAAATTTTATTCTTTTTATCAATTAACATATGTTGAAAACTACATCGGACCGTATTAGAAAGAAGGGAGACTGAAGGTGCGTTCGATAAAAATTTTAATAAATTTTTTTCAAAATGTTTTAAAAATTTTAATTTTGGAAATTTTCAGTTTATCAAACAAGGTCTTCTTCCCAACAACAATTGACCTAATTAACAATTATTAATATTATGGTTTGGCCATTAAACTTTGACGAAGACATACCCTTTTTTTGCTTTAGAGTCAACCTTGCATCATTGTATGCTTATTACGATTATTATAGTACACAAAGAAATTAAGCAATGGGAGTGGATTTATGATCACAAAAAAGAAATGTCATCATGATAACATTGTGATGCATAATTTTTTTTTTTAGAATTAAATGAACCAAATTATGGGTTCAAATTAATATTCCTTTGAATGAGTAATTTGAACTTTCTACTTATATATATATATATATATATATATATATATATATATATCNTTATATATATATATATATATATATATATATATATATTATGCAAAATAATATGTTGTGCTTGAATAAATACTCTCTTATTTATTTTTTTATCACCTAATTTTTTAAAGAACTTCGACTCTATAATATTTTTTATGTGAAAAAGTTTTATTTACCTTTTCCTCTTTGAAGAAATATTATTGAATAATGATTTTATGAATCCGACTTGCCCAGAATTTCACTGTAACTATATATTACCTAAACTTAATACTACAAGTTATTAAATAAATTTTTTATCAGGAAAATTTAAAGTTTTACATTTAATTAATTTATGATTATTTACGTGACTTTTTACTTACTGCAGTAAATTTTATATCAATAATTTTTATTTATTATTAATACTAATTTAATTAATAACAAATATTTTAATCGTTTTATTATTGACCATGTGAAGAAAATTCTGACTAAAGAAAACACAAGGTAATTAAGTGTAAATTTAGTCTCAAATTATTGTATTATTATCCAATTTTTTAATTTGGCACTGACAAAAGAATTAAAAAAAATGGAATTTTGATAACCTTTTAGGTTAAGTTTTGGTCCACAAATTTTATTTTAAATGTAAATTGCAATTTGAGCATGCCAATCATGCCAAATTTTAGAGTTGAAAATAAAATCACATGTCAATAAGACAGTGACGTGGGACCAGAGTTTACTGGCATTGAACGGGTGTGGGTCCATTTCACGCGCCAACACAGAACAAGACACTCTTTGCCTCGTTTTGAAGAATCTTCGTAGTTCCTGCCAGTTGCCAACACACGCACCAACACGTCACACGCGCCTCTCATTACTCGGCGACTGTTTGAATTTCAAACTCGGCGTCTCGACATTTTAACAGTTTCACTCTTTTACCTCTCGTCTCATTTTCAGTCAACCTCAATTTAACTCCAACCTTAATCCCCACTGGACCGGTCAATCTCTTCAACGTCGTTAATTATTTTCTCATTTTCTCCACTCCTAAGCTGCCACGTGGGCTCGATCATCTTACGGCGTCTAAACTTTAAGGTGGCCTCGTATCCCTTTAAAAGCCAGTAAAGCTCTCTTCAGACCTGAAAATTTTTTTCTTTCCTTCTTTGCCTTTTTTCTGGATCTGGAATTCTCGTCGGGCAAGCATGTCTTCAACGTCGTCGTATTGGTGTTACAGCTGCACCCGTCTGGTTCGCGTCCTGGCTGTAGACAACGGAACCAACGGCAACGTTGCATGCCCGTACTGCGACGGAGGTTTCATCGAGGAGATCGAATCATCGGATAATCACAATCGTCGATTTCCAGCCATGTACATGATCACCAGCAACGATAATAGTCGTCAAAACTCGAATCGGACACGAAACCTCGTCTTTCGTCGAAATCGTCGAAGTTCCGTTGACCGGTCAAACATCAATCCAATCATCGTCCTACGTGGTGCCGCCGACGCCACCGACGACGAGAATAACAACACCCATGGGAGCAACAACAGCGGCTTCGAATTCTTCTATGACGACGGATCCGGGTCGGGCTTAAGGCCCATACCGACTTCGATGTCCGAATCATTAATGGGCTTGGGTTTCGATCGGTTACTAGAACAACTTTCCCAGATCGAAATAACCGGATTGGGGCAACCAGAGAACCCGCCAGCTTCGAAATCGGCGATCGAATCAATGCCGACGATTCAAATATCTTCGACCCATGTTTGTTCAGAAACTCACTGTGCCGTTTGTAAAGAGCCTTTCGAGCTTGGGACCGAAGCTAGGGAGATGCCATGTAAGCATATTTACCATGAAGATTGTATCATCCCATGGCTTTCCCTTCGAAACTCGTGCCCCGTTTGCCGCCACGAAATGCCGTCGGACCGAATCGAGTCAAACGATGACGCTTCGGAGACAGTGGGATTGAGTATATGGAGGTTACCGGGTGGGGTTTTTGCGGTGGGGAGGTTTAGAGGAGAAAGGGAAGTGCCCGTGGTTTACACGGAGATGGACGGAGCGTTTGGGGAATCGGGTTCGGGTCATGGAGCTCCGAGGAGGGTCTCGTGGGTTGGGGTTAGAAGAAGAGAGAGTGGGTTAAGGAGAGTTGTCAGAAACGTGACGTCGTTTTTGAGGGGTTTAAGGTCTCAGTCTCGTCGTGGAAGTGAAGAGTCTGGTGGTTTAACCAGAAGTGGTTCCACTTCTATGCTCAGTAGCTTTACAAGAAGTAGAAGCAGAAGCTCAAGCTCGGTGCTGGAATGAGAAAAATTTTGGGGGTAATTATAAAAAAAGAAAGAAAAATTATTTTTACTTCTTTTTTGGTCTTGAATTTATGAAAAAATATGTGTTCTTTGATTGTTGTAAATAGCATTTAATTGGCAAGAATTTGAATTTTTCATGTAGCAATATATCAGCTGCAATTTCATCTTTAATATCTGTGATTCAATTTGTTTCTAATCGGATAGCAAAAAACAGAGGAGTGGAGCTAAAAGAATGTAGAAACCTTGTGTCTTGTTTGATCGAAAACAGAAACCTTGTTGTGTTACCCACCCAGGTTTTGGGGTCTTAGGGGAATGGGGGATCCTGCCTTTTCTGGTGGGGATTTTTGGCAGCAAAGGTTTTAAAGCTTTTGTGATTATCTGATAGCAGCAAATTTACCTTGTCAGCATCCTCCCTTACACATGTTGAAAGCAGAAAGTCGAAACGCGAACATCCTTTCCAATTCCCAAGTTACCCAAAACATAAAAAAAAGTCGTGGGCTAGTAAGCAGGCGAGATATAAATCCAGAGTATGCCGATTTGGCAAAGATTTGGTCTAATCTTCTATCCAGGGGAAAATGAAGTAGTCTAGATACCGTACCAAACACCCTCACTTTCCCGCGGCATCCGCGGGCCGAGCCGGATGTGATGTATGCAAGACATGGCCTGGCCTGGAGCCATGACCAAATGGAGCTCATATGGGACAGCTGGACTTGGGGGGCCAAGTCGCGCCTTCCTTTTAAACTGGTGACGTGTTCAAAGCTTAAGCTTTGGAGAAAACGAACATAGGAAGGAAGATAGTGAGAAAGGAAAAGGAGATTCCACTGACCAAACATGGCAAAATCCGCACTCACTCCGCTCTCCTGTCTGGTTAACCATTAATGTCGCCAAACTACTACTTCCAAACTAATACTAATTTATTGAACAACTGTTAACATCTAATTAATGCCTTAATCGTTGTCATTTGTCAACAATCATTATCATCTATTTATCTTTATGGTGAATAAAAGTAATTTTAATTTTAATATATTTATGGAATTTTCTGAGATAAAAAAAGTAATTTTGAGAAATTATTTATTTTGAATTTCATTGCCAGAAAAGAATTGAGATATTAGCAAGTTTTGGATTTCTGATTTGGTGGTGGATGCTCACACACTAGAAATCTGATGGGCCATAAAATGCTAGATCTAGCGGTTGATATGAAGTCATCCACGTTGTCAAAAGTACATGGCAGCGCTTAGATCCGAAGCAAGTCCACGTGTCACTCTCTAGAGTTCTCTTCGAACTAGAAAAATAACATTAAAAACCAAAGAAATAAAAAAATTAATTGCTATCAACTGTTTAGTTTCGGACCAAGAAAGAGAGCGCAATCGCAACAGCAAGAAAGAAAAGAGAGAGAGAGAGAGAGAGTTTGTAGAATTTTCTTCTTATTTTCCTTTTGATTTTTCTCTCAGCTTGTTCATGTTATGCAATTAAAGGACGGCCGTTTGATTGATAGATCTTCGTTTTTCTTGTGTAAGTATTGTTCTTTGTTTCTTTGCATTGAATTCTGTTTGTTTTCCGAGAAAATGGAGGAAAACTGAGACTTTTCTTTTGCCGTTTCCTCGCATTTTCTCATCAGCCAAACAAACCTGGAAAGTTGACTTCTTGTCTTTTTTTTTTTGGTTTCGTTAGATTTTGATTCATACAGGGCAATGCAGGCTACTGTGCTAATATCTTTATTTATGTCTTTCAAAATATTATTAATTTTGCTTGATTTTGCGGTTGATTCTGTCTATGCGTGTTGTTTTTTTTATAATAATGCTCAAATTCAATAAAAGGAAGAAATTTAATTCATACACTTTGAATCTTTTGCTTCTGAGTTTGTGTAAAGTATGGCTTCATTAGCACAATATAGTATTAACTATGCTTTAAAGGGTGGGGCTTTATATACAATATTAAATTACTAAAATAATGACTATTGACAAGGTAAATGGCATTCCAATTCATAAACAATTAGTTCAATTGGTTTCTTAAGTTATTTTAAATTGGAACTGAGAGATAGAGATGTAGTCGTATTAACCTTTTAATAAATTATCTATTGGATTTCATTAGTGGGTCAAATTTGATAAGCTTTAATGGCTTTTGAATGGGTCATGCTTTGAATCAGTAAATTAGGTGGTTAAGTCTCGATTTGTTTCATGTATGAAGGGGTTACTATGACCGTTTCCACTGAAAAAAATTTATGATCTTTTTTTGTTTTCCTTGTTGGATTCCAATTCCTTTTACTATGCTTCCCCTTTGGAGTTTGGAGGAGTTTAATATGTTTGTAGTCATGGTTTTATCAACAAGATTGAAATCTGTGGTTTTGTAATTACCATTTCAGAGCTTAGAGCATGTTGACAGATAGGTACATTTCGTAATCATATGTAGAAAAACTGATTTCTATTTGAGACTCAAGAGAAAGCATTGGCTCAGACATCGCAAACATGTGACTGTAGAATGACATATTTGTGAATAACCATTAACAGGCAAGTGTACTACTCTTTTTCTCTCCATAGCTTGACTTCTTATGCCGCTAGAAGTCTTTTATCTACAAGATTCAAAACTTGTTATGGCATGCAATCTTTTGGGATTAATAAAATTTCTACTTTTCAAAAAAAAAAAAAACAGGCCACAGATGGGACTGGTGGATAAGATATTGAGAATGTGAGGGGAATTGTTTTTAGCTTAATATAGACCTCAGCGATCCTTAAATTTTGAGTATAATTTCAATTTAATAAAGCATGATTTCCAGGCTATCCATGCTTTGTTTGATTGAAATTGACTTGTAATATTGATTTACATACAATTGAAATATCATAGGATTTGAAAGTTTCAAGAGAAGAAGCTGTTTGCATACCATCTGCTAGTGGAATATCTGCATTTTGCAACAATGAGTTTTGTTTTCCGAGGGACTAGAGGAGATATAGAAAGCGGGTTTTCGGGACTTATTCCTGAACGTCCTGCTGTGGTATGTTCACTTATCCGCATCTGTACTTACCTGTTGGACGGCCAGATTGTCTTATACTACACAATGGGACTTGATCTTCTCACTGTGCCTTTTTTTTCAGCGTATACATGCAGCCCGACCAGTTAATTCCAATTCACTGGCCTTTCTTGTTACAGGTAATGTTTCTAGTTCCATATGTTTTCTCCCATTGCATCTATTAACATTTGTCCCTAGTCATTCCTTATTGTAACTTCAACTTGCATTCTAATCTGTTCTTACCTGTTTGTTTTTAGCAGTTCTTTTGCTGTTTATGATTTTAAACTCTCACCAAATGTCACCAAACTTTCTGGTATGTACTTACTACACATTCAATGGGAGCATGCTGGTAATACATGGCAATTATGAAGGTATCCTTTGTGTCTGTGCATGCAGCTTTGGGTAGTAGTGGGTGTCTTTTTAATGGCTACGAGCCTGAGGATGTATGCAACTTGTCAGCAACTTCAAGCTCGGGCCCGAGCTCATGCTGCAGCAGCTAGTGGTTTGCTAGGCCATACCGAGTTGCGTTTGCACATGCCACCATCAATCGCTTTTGCTACAAGAGGACGCTTACAAGGACTAAGACTCCAACTTGCACTTCTTGACCGTGAATTTGATGACCTGGGTATGGTGCTTTTTCAAAATTCAGTCATAAGATTCTATGGTTTGGATTTAACATGCATTGACAGATATTCAAAGGGAGTGTTGGCTGTAATTTAGGTGGTTTTGTGGAGATTAATACTTTCTTTCTGTCTGCTCCAGATTATGAAACCCTGAGAGCATTAGATTCTGATAATACTTCCACAACTCCTTCAATGAGTGAGGAAGAGATAAATGCCTTACCCGTGCACAAGTACAAGGTCCCCGGCCCAGAGAGGTACGCATCAGTGCTTCTGTTTAAGTAGCAGGAATTTTACCACTTACAGCTAGGCTCTAGTTGTGAACTAGCATGTGGGGCTTGCTTAATTTTCTTTTGACCATGTTCATAGTCGCATTGATTTTTCTTCCTTGTTATTTTTTACAGTGCTGGATCATCACTGCAGCAGGCATCATCTTCATCAGCCTCTGTTGAGGTATCATTAAATAATTTAAAGTTTAATTTTTTTAATAAACTAGAAAATATTGTTGATTAGAAACCACTTTTAAGTAATTCCTTCTGCAGTTGAATACTCTGTTTTCAAGTTGTAATAATTTTTCATGAAGCTTTTATAATTTTCAAAGAAGATCTTGGGTAACATAACAAATCATTGAGTACATCTCATAATCAAAGTTGGCATAATCATAGAGGGCATTAAAGTGTTCAACACAAATTTGTCTGTGTCTGTGCATCATTATAAATCATTTTATACATACTGTTTTTTCATGGATGGTTTTTGTAATCTAAGTCACAAATATCTGTTGCAGCCAAAGCAAGATTCTAGGAAAGCTGATGGGAGTATGAAGGCTTCAGAAGATGAACTAACTTGTACTATTTGCTTGGATCAAGTTAACAGGGGGGAGCTTGTTCGTAGCTTGCCATGTCTGCATCAGGTTCTAGCTCAACAGTCTACTTGATTTCTGTTGTTATCTAATGATGTTAAGGTGCACAGTTCATTTGTCAAAACTGTGGTCTGTTTTCCCCTATTTGTTCTATCATCATCTCCTAGTCAAATGAATTGCACATACGAACATCTCACATCTATACTGCAATGGTGATTTTTAAGTGAGTTAGACCTAATGACCTAACAACAACATTAGCTAGTGCTTTTTTGGAAGTAATCTCAAGGTTTTGCAAGCTTCTGAATTTGAATTTTAATTATAATGTATGTTGTTGACCAGTTAATGCTAGAAATTTTGTATCACGTGCAATTTTTCCATCTCTTAGTAGTGTAATGTATTAGTGTTTTTTCCAACCTTTCCATTTCCTGACTGTTGTTTCGTAGTAGTTTCCCATGTTATCCTCATAAACATTGTAAACTGAAAAATTATTACCAAATTTCATGGGAAATCTCTTTTTCATGGATGTGACTGAGAGAAAATATTCTTTTTCTTAAACCTTTCAGAGTTAAATGCATCTGTGAACTCCTGACTTGTTGAAACTGTAAATGTCCGTCTTTCTATCTTAAATGCATGACCTTTTACCATTATCGTTCTAAAGTCTGTTCTTGACTTTTTCTTTTAATTATTTGGCCAAACATTTCTGATTTCTTGATGATTCTTGTTCTTGTGCTAGCATCCTTGTGCTTTTTATGCATAGTGCTAATAGTTAAATCCTAAAGTCTAAATCCTTCCTATAATACCGAGTTGTAATAGATGTTATCTTGATGTCATATCTATTATATGGTATTTGATATAGTAACAATGTCTCTTCTTACAGTTCCATGCCAGCTGTATTGATCCGTGGCTGCGGCAACAAGGCACATGTCCTGTATGTAAGTTTAAAATGGGGTCAGTGTGGCAGGAAAACAGGGAGAGTGAGTCAGATGATTCAGACATGGTGTAACTTGACTCCCCTAGAAACACAATCTGTATATGCAGTAAAGTATATCTATTATGTTTGCAGTTACATAAAAAGTAATGTTTTTTGGATTGTGTCTGTAAATATCCTCGTCTGTATGTTATCTATCATGGACTTCATGAAAGAAAAGGAGGGTATAGGTTCATCATGCTTAGCCTTGTACCTTTAACTGAAAAAAATTCCATATGATCTCATATAATATACTTTGTGTGAGGTCATTGGTTCCTTTTGGATAGATTTGTAGCTTTTTTTCCATCCAACACATATCTTTATTCTACTTTTCTATGAATTCCCTTCTCCTATCTAAGTGCTGGAATTTTGCTGGTGCTTGTGGAAGATCTAGGACTTCATCTTACCACGTCACATATTCTAATGGCATATATTGTTTATATTAGACATGATGAAATGCTTGGTATTTGGTTTGTGATTCAATCATTATTTCTAAGAAGAAGAAGCCGGCAATACTGAAATGCATCATTGAACCATTCTCTGGGGAGGGCTTTGCATTAGCTTGCATCACTGTTGTTATCTTCTAATTAGACATTAGCATCACTGATTATGTCATAGTCTTCATCATCTTTCTCACAATATGGAATATTAGTATATTATCTCTGACCTTAAGGTGATCTTGTTCCTTACCGTGTGAACCGACAAGTCACACCAGATAGATCCAGATTTGGCTTCGGTTTAATATGTAGCTGAGCCTGGATATTGGGGCTGCATCGCAGGTCATGGTTTGGTGCTGATAACGCATGTCATGGGTAATGATAGCTGAGGTAAAAGGAAAATTTGATAACGCATTTTTTATGAACACCTCTTTTGGTAAGAAAAATATATATGTAAAATTGTTTGAACGTGATCAGCCCGTGGGAAAAGCGTCGAGGGTCCCCAAAGTGATGCCTGGCCCAATCCTTTGCCGCCATTGACAGGCTGATCTGAGGCTGACATCAAACGAAATAAACAAATTAACCGCGTGTAGTACAATACTACTACAAACTTTGCAAAGTCAAAGCTGTACTGCAAACTAAGAAGCGGCGAGCAAATCCAGGTATTTATATATCCACGCTCAGAAGTTAGATAATAACTAAAGTCAACTAATCCACGAAAGAGGGAAGAAGTATCCATCCGCTCTTATCTATGGCCATAATTTCTTCTTCGGCAAAACTTAAGTCCAAGTCCCTGTTCATTTTTCTCCTTCTCTTGCAATTCTCCGTAACCAAAGGTCATGGAGGGGACGATCACGAGGACGAAGGTGATCATGCAAACTTGCATGAGAAGGGCATAATCTTGGTGAAGATATGGTGCTTGATAATTCTTCTAGTCAGCACTTTTGCAGGTGGTGTCTCCCCCTACTTTTACCGATGGAACGAAAGTTTTCTCCTCTTAGGCACCCAGTTTGCGGGTGGGGTTTTTCTAGCCACCTCTTTGATTCATTTCTTGAGCGATGCTAACGAAACTTTTGGTAAGCTCACGACCAAAACTTACCCTTTTGCATTCATGCTGGCATCGGCGGGCTATCTTCTAACCATGCTTGGTGATTGCATAGTTATCTATGTTACATCAAGTGGTGAAAGAGAAGCTAGAGTTGAAATGGAAGAAGGGAGAACTGCTAATGAGGAGCACTCTAAAGATGTAGGAATGGATGCCAACCCAGTTTTCCTGAGGACGACGTCTCTCGGGGATACTGTGCTTCTTATTCTCGCCCTGTGTTTTCATTCAGTTTTCGAGGGCATTGCTGTTGGCGTTGCGGGTAAGTTTCTAGAGCTTTCATTTATCCAGTTATGCGTAAACAAGCTTAGAGATAGAGGAAAGCACCATAGCTGGAACCTGACAG
Source organism: Theobroma cacao (assembly GCF_000208745.1). Classification (NCBI taxonomy): domain Eukaryota; kingdom Viridiplantae; phylum Streptophyta; class Magnoliopsida; order Malvales; family Malvaceae; genus Theobroma; species Theobroma cacao. The sequence goes on from NC_030858.1 coordinate 36,145,343, forward strand.
CTTTTCTTTAGATGAATCCGAGTTGAATATTGCACAAACTTATTGAAGTTGCTTCAGGTTTCAGCCCTTAGATTTATCAACGATAAGCCTGTTTCCATGCTTCAGATACCAAGGCAGATGCGTGGAGGAATCTTTGGACAATATCACTGCACAAAATTTTTGCGGCCATTGCGATGGGCATTGCACTGCTCAGGATGATACCAAAGAGGCCATTTCTATTGACCTGTGGTTACTCTTTTGCCTTTGCTGTTTCTAGCCCCATCGGAGTAGGGATCGGCATTGCCATTGATGCAACAACTCAAGGACATGTAGCTGATTGGATTTACGCAATCTCGATGGGACTTGCTTGTGGGGTTTTCATTTACGTTGCCATCAATCATCTTATCGCCAAGGGCTTCAAACCACAAGCAAAATGTTACTTCGACACTCCCTACTTCAAGTTTCTTGCTGTGCTTCTTGGAGTAGCAGTTATAGCAGTTGTTATGATCTGGGACTAATGTAACTCTTTGCATACTAATTTGTAAGTTTCTTCAATTATAATGAACGCAACATCAATAATCAAATACCAGGCATTGAAATTACTCCATGTTCAAATAATATTCATCTCGATTGTGCCTATTGAGAAAATATATTTGGGGACCTTAATCACATGCTCCAAATGACAGAGGAAACATATCCCCTTCTTTCGGCACAGAAATATAGTTCTCTTCAAATTATGCCTGAATTTTGTACATTGAATTCTGTCCCTGAACTTTGTCAATGGAATTTCCTTCAACTGATATTTACCAGGAATGGCTTCAAATGAACATGAAATATACCATTTAGGGAGACTGTCCTAATATATTGGATTAGAGTTCTCAATGATTCCAGCCGCATTGAGTGTAAGAACAGAACTTTATAGTGTGAAGAATTGGAAACTCTCCTTCTTCCCATCTCTGTTCTTTTGTCCGATCACCTCATTCTAATACAAGTATGTGCTTGCACATTAACTTCTGTTTGGGCTACTGGAAAAAGGAACATAAACATGAAGAAATCTCCATGATTGTTCGTATACGCAGACTCTGGAGCAAGTAAAGTAGAGCTACAAATAGTAGCCTAGAAGATTTGTAGTTGGTGCAACCAAAAATTTGTTTAGTCTAAACTAAAGTCTGATTAAAACCTATTTTCACAAAACCCTTTTAGCCATAGACTCAATAGACTCTAGCTAAATCTGCTTTATCTTTAACTTGATGATAAAGCTTCAGTGATTGGTTTTTGTTATGTACAGTAAGAAATAGCAAGGCAGACACCCTAATCATTTCCATTGTTGCTTAAAAGAAAGGTGGGTCAAAAGTCCTTCTCTTCCCCTAGCCACCGGGGACTAGCCCAGGGGTTCTATTTGGTTGAAAAGAGCTGCCATCACCAACCAAAAATGTGCATGTCCCAGTGAACTCTTTCATGAAAATGATCATCATGATGAACGTAAATCTGAATTCACTGGTTGATTTTTGGTAAGGTGTGGGAAGATGGTAACTCCTTTGATTTGTCTTGATCACCAAGAATATTTAACGGTTAGACTTGACCTTCACATATAGCAGTCGCATAATAACTGAGGGTATATATGTGATCATAGAATACATTGGGTCAAAAGACACAAGATCTAAATGCACATTGGTTGGGATGTTTGTTTCACTGTTTACTTCAGTGGAAATAAAACAGATGAAGTAAACATGGTTATCCTTGAATATCTCTTTCAATGGCTCCATTAATCTTAATAAAGAATTTTCTTTTATTATCCCTAAAGCAAATTGTGGGAGTTCGGAATCAAGTGAGAAAAGGTAGAGGATGCACACTTACTAACTAGACTGATCCTTGTAGATAAATTTTTATTTTTATGAAAATATTTCTTGTAGTTTTAGTTGGTTTAATTTCTTTATATGCATGTAATTATGTTGGTTTTTTGAGAAAGTGATCTCAAGAAAGATTTTTTTTTTTTAATTTCTTCCCACCCAAACAATGTAATATCTCTAGAAAAGGGTATCATCAGTTAGCTGTGTTAAGGTTAGGAATGGTGAAATTTTGTGTTTCAAGATATGTTTGAGGGGCATAACAAGGACAAAACATTGATTAATTGACTTTAATGATACTCAACAGTAAAGATTGGGCCACGGTTGGTAATTCCTGCTTTCTCAAACTTGTAACATCTTATTACCTAATCAACCAAACGTCTCTATATAAACTGACATCCCTACAGGTTTCCATCAATCACTCCAAAAGAGCTAAACTTCATAGACTTAGACCAATAGTTTGTTTCCTGCTTGTTTTAGCTAAGTAATCTGTTGTCCCAACCAACATGGGTGCTTCTTCAGCTCTTCTGTCACCAGCAGTTCTCATGACCTTCCTTGTTGCTGTTGGCAGTCTCATGGCCTATCCTGAGGTTGTCACTGCAAAGCATGCAGGCATCACCAGGCACTACCACTTCGACGTATGAAATTATTGCATTTCTTACTTTAGATAGAATGTTGTAGCTTGTGAAGTGAAAGTATAACATAGGCCTGAAAATTTCATCTACACTATGTTTCTTTTTCCATTGCAGATAAAGCTGAAAAATATCACCCGCTTGTGCCGCACTAAGAGCATTGTCGCAGTTAATGGGAAGTTCCCTGGACCTCGTCTAATTGCCAGAGAGGGTGACCGCTTAGTCGTTGAAGTGGTTAACCATGTTCCTAACAATATCAGCATTCATTGGTATGAAGCCATTGAAATATTTGTTCATTAATGTTCTGTAAAATTTTGTTCTGTTTTATTTGCTATGGTATAACCCTTTTGAGAATGACAAAAATGGTGTCCGTAGGCACGGAGTTAGACAGCTTCGGAGTGGATGGGCAGATGGGCCTTCATATATCACACAGTGTCCTATTCAAACTGGCCAGTCTTATGTGTACAACTTTACCATTTCTGGCCAAAGAGGAACTCTCTTCTGGCATGCACACATTTCATGGCTTAGAGCAACTGTTTATGGACCCCTTATCATCCTCCCAAAGCGCAATGAATCTTACCCATTTGTCAAACCCTACAAAGAAGTCCCAATCTTGTTTGGTAATGTTATGCAAATCACCAGGTTTTCTTTCATGGGGCTAATGAAGAGTTCTTTGATGGCATTTGTCTTATTGAGTTTATTTGTCACACCACAGGAGAATGGTTTAATGCTGACCCTGAGGCAGTTATCAATCAATCTCTTCAGACAGGAGCTGGCCCGAATGTTTCTGATGCCTACACCCTTAACGGGCTTCCAGGCCCATTGTACAACTGTTCTTCCAAAGGTATATAGCCTTGGGGGGCACCAAGCCACCAATTTGGTCACCCAAGTCCTGGGGCCCATTAAATTCACAGCAAAATTCTTATTCTTCCTTTTGATTGTGCTTGTACTTTACAGATACATATAAGCTGAAGGTAAAGCCTGGAAAAACATATCTTCTGCGGCTGATCAATGCTGCACTCAATGATGAGCTATTCTTCAGCATTGCAAATCACAGTTTCACTGTTGTGGAGGCTGATGCAGTATATGTCAAGCCTTTTGTAACCAATACATTGGTGATCGCACCTGGACAAACCACCAATGTTCTACTGAAAACCAAACCTCAAGCTCCCAATGCCACTTTCTTCATGTTAGCCAGGCCATATTTCACTGGTATGGGTGCCTTTGACAATACCACTGTAGCAGGTATCCTTGAATATGAAACACCTTCAAGTTCCTCATCTTCCATTAGTTCGAAAAACCATCCACTTCTTAAACCAGGCTTGCCTGCTATCAATGCTACAAATTTTGTTGCCAAATTTTCCAGCAAATTCCGAAGTTTAGCCACTACCAAGTTCCCTGCCAACGTCCCACAAAAAGTAGACAAAAAGTTTTTCTTCACAGTTGGTCTAGGAAGCAGTCCCTGCCCCAAAAACCAAACCTGCCAGGGGCCTAACGGCACAAAATTTGCAGCGTCTATGAACAATATCTCTTTTGCTCTCCCAAGAACTGCACTTCTCCAATCCTACTTCTTTGCCCAATCTAATAGGGGTTACACCACTGATTTCCCAGCCTTCCCTCTTCATCCATTCAATTACACTGGCACTCCACCTAACAACACACTTGTAACTAATGGCACCAAAGTTGTGGTGATACCATTCAATACAAGTGTGGAAGTAGTCCTGCAGGACACGAGTATCCTGGGTGCTGAGAGTCATCCTCTCCATCTCCATGGCTATAACTTCTATGTTGTTGGCCAGGGTTTTGGCAACTTTGATCCTAACAAGGACCCTGCCAAGTTCAACGTAGTTGATCCTGCTGAAAGGAACACTGTTGGTGTGCCCTCTGGAGGTTGGGTGGCAATCCGTTTTCAAGCAGACAATCCTGGTGACAATTGAGAATATTATACAATTTATTTTCAAAATACATATGAATGATTCATTTACTGATACCGTATACATTTTCTTTAATTAATGATGCAGGAGTTTGGCTGATGCACTGTCACTTGGATGTTCATCTGAGTTGGGGCTTAAGAATGGCATGGATAGTCTTGGATGGAGAGCTCCCTAACCAGAAGCTGCCTCCTCCACCATCTGATCTTCCCAAGTGTTGACCTTTGTCTCTCCCTGGGACTTGAAGCATCAGCATCGGCATGCATAACCTTATTTTCTCTCTTTTTTTACTTTTTGTGCCCTTTAATTCGTTTTTGGGAGGGTTTTCTTGTAATTTAAAATGGTTCTGTTGTGCGGTAAAGGGTAGCCTAAGCCAACGTAGGCATTGAACTGTAGGCTCTTTCCTTGTTTACTCTGCCTGTCCCGGAGATATTCTTAATAAGAGTCCTTTACCAAGAAAATGGTGGAGGAGGTTTGTACTTGTTACCGTCCAGAGTTTCAATGCTGTTGTTTGAAGCAATAATAATACAAATTTGATCTAATCCATATCTTCAAATTCAATATCCATACACTTCATACATTTTAATTTGCAATGCTATCAAGATATATAGTATTCTTTAGAATTCTGTCATTCCCTTTACAAAGGAAAGGTGACCCTAGGCTCCCTCAAACACTTTCAAGAAAATTTAAGATTCTGCTACTCAAATCTTAACCTATGCATGCAGGTGGGGTTGGTAAAATACACTAAGAAATTATCTTCAATTAGACTATATGTCATACTGTTAACTCTACTAAACTGAAAAGAATTCGAAATTTCTTAAATTACTCGATTTGGAAGTGCAATAATAAGAAAATTGCACCGTCCTCTGATTAAAATTCTATAATTTAGGAACTATTGAAAGATATTTACTTTATTCACTATATCAGGTTGAGCTGCAGAAGTGAATAGTAACAAATAAATTTAAAGTCATCTTAAAAGTAAGTAGACAAATTATTAATGACATGAAAACTAGTGTACATACGCCCTTGTATCAAATCATGGTGGTAAGCTTAAGGCATCTGAACTTCAAATGATCATATCGTAATTTGTAAGCTTTTTGTACCAGGGAAAAGGTTGCCGTTGGCCACAAGAATGGGACAGATCAATCGACCAACATCTAACAAGTGGCCTAGGATGTTGGTTTGGTGCTTCTTTGGCTGACCATTGAGCAGTGACCTGATATTTAGGAAGGTCATCTTCTTTCATAACTAAGAATGATGGAACTTTGAAAAACTTGGACCGTCTTAATAGTTAAATTGACAGTAACATATGATTCTGTATCTGACGAGACATATGCATTCTTTTGTTAACTGATGATGGTGATCACAATGTTTGAATCCAGCCTTTAGGCAAAAGTTGCTGTGTTGCCAACTGGCTATCTAAAGCGAGCAGTGATGGAAATATTAGTCCTTCCATCAAGTACCAGTTCTTTCTTTTTTCTTTTTTTCTTTTCTTTTAGTGAACAAACGCTGCCAATTTTCACACCTCTTGTTCTTAATCAATAAGGTGAACTGTTTCCCTAGACTGCATTCATCTTTTATTCCAATCACCTTGCTATCTTGAGAATGCTGCCACAAGATTTCTTGGTGTGTTCCTGCAAGTGGGAAAAATTGAGCTGGTATAAGAAAAAAACTTAGTACTGATTTCTTGATCCCATCGATGCTATAACTCTTGTGTGTTTCTTCCTGTAGAAATCCCTTTCTAATTCCTTACATTTTCTTAGATATCTTTTAATAAGGATTCCATGCAAATTCCATTGCGAGATGAATGTTGATCCTGCTGTAGCCTTATCTTTTTTTAGGAAACACATAAATCAAGCAGTTTGGAAGGGCCTTGGTCTATAAGGTATGCAGCACGCAATTTCTTACTTTCTTTCTCATATCTAAATACCTAGATTGCTCTGCTAGAGAAGGTTAATATTTGGCTTTAGATAGAGAGGTTTAAATTCATTTCTTAAGTTATGTTGTTTTGGTAAAATGATACCCCATAATTGTGTTTTCCAACTATGTTATTTCTATATTTGGAAAGTTACCAATCATAGTTAAGATCTTAAGTTTATTGAAAGAATATGAGCATTTTACTGGTTTTAAAGTGGTTGAAATCTTGCTGATCATCAGATTTACTTATACTAGCCCTCTGCTCATAGTCTAATAGATGTAAGGCTCACCAGTCAAATGCACTGAAGTTAAATGATATTTATTGTCAGTCGCTTCCAACTCTGTCTATGGAGGTTCATATGTATATTAGCTTTTGTTTTGAGCCAAGGTAGTTGGACAGTAAAGAACCTTATTAATCAAAGGGTTGACTTTTTATGTAAATCCTTAGTTCTCTGATGAAGATGAACAGCAAAAAACTTTTAAGTTTTACATAATACCAAACACTGGTGCTAATTGCTAACAATCAGTGTGCTAGTATTAATCAAGATAAAGTTGCTGTAACAGTGGCAGGGAAGTTGAAAATAGAAGGAAAAACATATTGGCCTATGTTATCAGACAAACATGGCCCTTGACAATGTGGAATGATGAAAGAGGTAGCATATTTTCCATGTCAAATTAAGCTTTTGAGGAGCTTCATCCATTCATCTTGCTTTTTCCTTACTAACAATCAGAATCTAAAAACAACATAACAAAAATTTTTTGATGTGTCAATGATTGTAGTGAGATCCCCTTCTTTTGAAGCAATCAGACCATTTAGTAAAGTATAGACTGTCACACATGCTACATCTGGGGAAGGATGGAACTGGCTTGATACTAGATGGAGCAGCACGATGAATGACTGTAGTACATGTATCTCAGACACAAGTCTTGGTTTAAGTTTAAAAGCGTTTTTCTTGAATTTTGTTGCCTCACTACTCTTTCCAATAAAGTGTTGAAGAAATGTTTTTCACTGATTCTCAAGCTTATCTTTTAGTATCATTTACTGCTACCCAAATAGAGGTTCTTAGCACTAGCTTAAACTGGAAAACGAAAAAAGGAAAAGATCTTAACTAAGAGTAAGAACCTAGAAAGCATAAAGCATTGGAAAGTTTTTAGCACATCAAAAAACAGTTTCAGGGGCTGACTTGGTGAGATGAAAGTTGAAAGATGAAATCTCTTAAAGTGGGGAAAGAAGTGAAAGGAAAAGAGGCAGATCCTTATTTAAGGATCAATCCAAGATTTGCCATTCACTTTTAACCGAAAACTCAAAATTCCTACCTCTTTTTCTAAAAGAGGCAAAAAGATGGCTTTCATTCCCAATGCAGATCCAATAGCCAATGATGTCCTATTATTATAATGGCTGCTGCAACAGCTGATGAAAGGAATCTCTCTGTCATCAAGGCACAAAAATGAAGAAAATGGAAACAAAAAAAGAAAACCAACCCAAAAGCCACTCCAAAAGGAAAATGAGGTTAAGAAGACGTCCTGATATTGAGATCTGTTTTTGATTAATGTCTCAAGGGGAAAACAAAAAGAAACCACTGGGAGAAAAAGGAGGAAGAAAAGATTAGAAAAAAGTCTTGCTAGTTTAAAGATTTGACAGAAAATCTATTTGTCCATATAGTCTTTTCTTACAGCTATAAAACTTGTAGCCCTCTCTCATTTATAATTACAAACAGAACTGAACTAAAAATTGGAGGTAAGCAAGGAAAACTCTGTGACATTTTTATCTGTTCCTGATCCAATGGATGGAAATCCATGAGTTTCCAGACAAACACGACCAAGAACCATCCTGCAGAAACAAGTGGAGAAGAGGGAAAGGAACCTGGAGGATCCTTCCCTGCCGATCTATATATATATATATATGATCATCTCCATCTCTTGTCCTTCAAGAATCTCCATGCTTATGCCAGCAAACAAGCATGGCAACACAGCGCCTCATAATGTAAAATCTTGCCTTCTGTTCCTTGGCCAAGCTACTACATTTACGCGAAATAGATGAGCTCTTCTGCGAAAAACTTCGGGGTAGTGGATATTTAGATGAGGAGGAAGAAGAAGAACATGAGCTCTTCTGTGAAGAACTCCTAAGGAGAGGAGACTTGGAAGAAATGCTCTTCGTTGAAAAACTCCTCGTGAGAGAGGAAAACTTTGAAGAACTTGATGAACAATGGATACCCGAAGCTTCCTTCTTTGATATTTTCCACTTCTCATCCATGTAATAAGCTTGGAAGCTGCAAAACCTGATAACCTCTTGATCTCTTGAACCTAACCTGATAACCTCTTTGTCTGCGCGTGGGAAAGATGAGCAGAGAAAAAGAGAAGGTGAGACGGAGATGTGACTGAGAAGGATTCTCAGGGCTGTAGACACTAGTGGGGCTGTATGTTCTTATATATATAGTGAAGTAGGGCCTTGCAATTTGAGCTTGTTACTTTGATTTCATCAGTGTTTATTTCAAGTCTCAATTCTCTACTCTCTTACTTAGCACTGATTTTTGTATGCTTATCATCTGAGTTTTGCATGTTATACGTACCGTTGTTGCTGTCGTGGCACGATACCATTGGTCGGTTGTCTGAGGATTTTGGAGGTCCTCATTCTTGCTGATATAAGATTTTGCCTGATTTTTGAATCTCCTCACTCTTGGAGATCCATCATTTATTTTTCTAGACACCATTGTCGTACGGGTCTCCATAATAATGTCAGTATTTTAAGTTCGTATCACCAAAAAGACACACATGAGAGAGAGAAGAAAAAGGGAAAGGAGGAGGGGGGAGGGGTCAGAGTGTTGTTAGCTGGTTCTTGTGATAAGGATTTTGTGTCTATTGCTCTACAAAGAGACAGGGTTAGGTTTAAAAATTCAAATACTTTTGCAGTTTGGTGAATGGAAAACACACTTATTACAGTGCCATTCTGCTTCTTGATGGAGCCCCACAAGCTATAAATGGGGCCTCTTTGGTCTTCTCCCACAACTTCATGTTGAGGGTTACAGCTCTAGCTAGATACCGTCTTTCCCTTCTTGTAGCTGTAGCACAACCTTCCAAGCTTAGAATGATCACATGTAAGGAAAGCCTTCATCCCTTACAATGACTTCATTGTAGTGATCATCGCCAGAAAATTACTTTCTTCAACAAGCTTTCCATTGCCATCAAATTGTTGCTGTGTCTGTCACAAGCAAATAGCAACTTTTACCCTCTAACATATTATTTTTCTTGTAGCAATTGATCATGTTCATGCTGGTTTTATAGTTCACTGCCTATGAATTATACATGAATTCTAACTTTACAGATTCCTCAGTTTAATCGAATTATGTAAGCCTAACCATCCCTAGAGTGAAGCAGAGAGAGAATCTCTTGCAACCCAAAATTTCTGTTCTGGTTTCATAGAGTAATTTAGTAGATATGGTCACTCTCCTTCCTCAATGTTTGGTAAAGGAAAGATGCTTTTATCCATTATCCCTCCACTTTTATTTCTCTCAGAGTGGTGTGTAGGGCATGATTACAAGAGGTTGCCATGTACTTTTTGCTTCATTTTCCCTCTCATGAGTTCAAAGCAAAATTTTCTTTTCAACTGTCCTCCAATTTTTTGTTTCCCCTTAACATAGGATTCTTTTATGAGTTCGTATCAGTAGAGTATTTTCATGTAAAATGGTCCTGTATTAAGTCTGATAAACGTGTCCTACCATCAGTCATAAAAACTTTGTACTTTTTCCAACTTAAAAATCTCCATCAGAAGCACTTATTTACAGCTCTGGAATGCTGCTACTATAGGATTATAAACAGCTGAATTTAAAGCATAAAATTATCTGTTGGAATTAGGATTCACATGCACATGCAACCCCTTTGGATCAGCAAACAGAAGCTTGAAATTTTGAAATAAAAGCATCATTCAATTCAGTATATATTTATATATACAGCCCCATATTAAAATATTCCACCAGGGGTACCCTGCTGAACTCACCATGTGATGAAATCGATTTGTGCAATAATGCTTCTTCTGGTATGGGACAACCTACAAGATTGTTCAACTTACGAGATGGCTATATTCTTAAAAACTTCCATGACAGAACTCACTTTGCTATTTATGTTAATCATAAGTATAGTTTGAGATTAAAAGGGATTCAGATCATTCCTGCTTGCTTCAGGTTCATTCTTCCAAGGATTAACTTGAAACCGGCTTTCTCATTTTGGGTTCTTGTTTCCAGTCTAATTACAGAGTATTACACACTGCATGGAGATCCTGCTGCAAATTGCATTAAACTTTGATTATTTCTCTAACAATTTTCATTGACTGTCGTGAAGACTAGAAACCAAAAACAAGAAAGAAAAAAAAATTGGGGAATCTGGAAAAAACCAATATATTTTTGTTAAATGAGACAATTTGACTGGTCAATGTTTTTCCATTGCCAAAATTATGTACCACAGAGTTTGCTTTCACATGTTTTCAGACCAATGGTGGGTTTATTGAAAGGTATCCTAACTTGATTTCTTACTCTTGAAGATAGGAAAATAAGGCATTTTACTGCAAAACTTAGGTGTTTAAAGGGGAAAGAATGAAAGAGAATGCTTTCTTCTGTCATGTTCTAAACCTCACCACAGCCATTAGAGTAAGATCAGAGTAGAATATTTGAGGTCCATGTGCCAGGGGAAACAAATTAGGCCACCAGGCTTGGTGGTTATGTAGCCCTTAAAGGTGGATGAATTGCCCTCTTATTTCCTTCAACCTATGTCAATAGTGACCTATATAATACCAACATAAGAAAAGTAAAAATTCCTCAATTCTTGAATTTCTCTAACCACAAATTTACTTTTCGTCCCCTTATATGATCAATTTAAATAAAAAATAAAAGGAGCAAACTATAGATTTGATTGGTCAAATATATTGTAAGGATGGGTCAAAATCAAATCACATGGTGTGTTGTGGCTGCAATACAATGCACCTTTTAAACTTTTTTTTTAGGGTTTAGCAAAGTTTTTAATTTTTTTTTCCCTCTTAATCATGTGGGCTTGAGAATATCAGCATTTGGGAGTCCCACATGGAAACATGTGAGCTGCACAAGCATGGGCAGAAGAAGAAAGTGCTACCCCTTCAATTTTTATTTATATTTTTAAAATTAAAAAAAAAAAGGAAGCAAAAGAAGAGAAGAAAAACCCAAAGTGGGACCTTTTGTACAACACATGAATTAAAAACAGGTCAAATGTCACATACATTCATGTCCACAGCCACCATTAATATGAATCCATTAAATCCAGAGAAAGAGACTTTCACAATTTCACATTTTGTTTGTTCAGTGTCGATATATCTATTACCTAATATATTTAAACACCATGATCTTGCTGACGTTAGGGTTTTGTCCAATGTCTTGTGTTTGGTTGACTGCACACTTTGCATGCAGTTAAGTCATGAATAGCCTATAAAATAACAGGGGGAAAATCCAGGTCTGAGAATGTCATTCATTTTTCTTTGAAGTGGGATGCAGTCTTCTACTTTCCAAGCTACATGTAACGTTATTTACATCAGAATCCAGCTCAGGTCTGGGTGCAGAGAGTTAGGCTCCACAAATAATTGTTTGGGTGTTTAGGTCCACAATGTTATAACAGTACTCTACTCGTTTTTGGGCCCAACCTAGATCCATTATATTGCCTGACAAACTAGTCAGAAAAAAGCTTGTGGTAATTATACTCTGAAAATAATTTTCTTAAACAGTAAAAAAAAAAAAAAACTCAAGCTGTATATCATCATAACTGTTAAAACACAAACAGAGAAGTAAAAAATTTGCATGGGAATGATCAACCCTCAGTCTTCAAAAGTTACTAGTAACAGGCAGCTACAGAAATGCTGAGTAAAAGTAGACTGATATGAGCACAGAGACTTTTAAGATAAAAAGCATGTCTTCTCCATTATTGATTTGATGAAAATGTACAACTCCCTGATAAGGAACATGAAGATCTTGATGGAAAAAGCCTATTCACAAGCTTAATATCATGCAACACCAATTTCTCACACATAAAGGTTAATAGTATAATTTTTTTCCTACCTACCTTTAATTTAACATGTCTTGGTAGTAGCTGCCAACTGAGTTTTTTGCATTCCTGCAATCCCCTGGTTGGCCTCTTGTCAGACTTGGTTCTTATTTGTACCACTTGGTTTGCCTTTATTTTAAAAGAAAAACATGGAGTTTTCTGTGCGCATGCAATAAGTATCTGTGTGCTTGTACTAGCTAGGTGGTGAAAAATCTAAAAAGGAATGGGTGAAATCTGTTCATAAGCATATTGATTCTTATTAATTCACCTCTGCAAATTTCCTCACTGTTAATTTGACAAAAGCTAAAGAATGAAGTAGAACTACTGTATTATGAGGAAAGCCTTCTGTTCTAGCAGGCCAGTACAATGTACTATTCTTAAACCTTCATTTTCCTACAAATTCTGAAATCTGAGCTTTCCAAACAAGATGATTACATTTCAGGTTGCTCCATGACTGATCATCAGCTCCGAGGTTTAACATGCATGCTGAAAATTCACAATTATATAAGCACTTACATATGCATGTGCACATGCACAAGCATATATAATGCATGCATGTCACATGAAAATGATGAAGATACATACATCAAGTAATGCAATGGTGTCATTTATTAGGAATGGAATTAATTAAATAAAACTAATAAAGACTGTATTGTGATCTCATCTTTAATTTGTTTTTAGATTTGTTTATGATGATTAAATATCACAACCCATTGTTTTCTTGAGTGGTAAAAGGGAAATTATATATATTTATATGCAAAATTTTGCTCTTTTTTCTCATGTATAATGTGGCATGTTCCTATGTAGAAGTTAGCTATCAGCAATATTATTTGACTGTCAACATGACCAAGATACCAGTTGCCTCTTGGTTATACCTACACATTCTGCAAATCGGGTCAGCTTTCTCCATCAATAAGGCTCGTGAATGAAAACAATTGCTACATTGCATCTTCAAAGTGGCCCCTTCTGTCACAAATCGAAACACATACTTAGAAACTTTCGACCAATGCTAACTTACATCCACACACTCACCTGTCGTACAATGAGGACTGGGTAACCACCAGTTACCTGCTGCCACCATGCTAGAAACAATGTTTATAGATGATGCCAATGAATATTCAAGCATTAAAAAATAAGAAAAAGAAAAAAGGATAGCAAATTGATGACAGAATATAAAATCTTAACGAGGAAACCAAACAACATGCAGAAAACTAAAAGCAAGAAACACCAAATGGGGTAATGCCAAAACACACATAGCGTTGAATTAATGGGAGCTTTCCATAACATACATATATAACAAGCATGCATGTTATGATTTCAAATTAACCATATCCAAGTACTTTGTTCGTAAATACTACTTGTTCATTCTCACCTTATTCACAGTAACTTTTCATGCTACAATAGAGATAACCTTCAAAATCTTTCCTTCTTTGGTGTTTAAACTTAAACAATACTAGCCTTCTTCCTCTTAGGACGACTATAAGCTGAAAATATTTCCAGGCTCCAGCTACAAATCTTCTTTCTGTTGTGTTTATGAGTTTATATGCATTAGCATGCAGTGATTTAGATAATAGCATTTTCAACTACAGTTCATTTCAGCTTCTTGCTAGGAATTTTCAACTACAATTCATTCCAGCTTCTTGCTATGGTTACAGAAATCGTAATGAATATCTTTATTGATTGTTTATTTGCACAAAGATATACATAATTAGGCAGTAATATATATAGGTATTTCAGATGACAGATACCGCAACCTTCCAAGGGAAATATGACTAGAGGTGCTAGGATGGACATTCCATCCTCTTTGTGAAATAATTTTTCTTTTATGAAAAAGTAGATACCATAAATAGTAGCATATATCCCAGAGAATTACAGCTAAAATAAGTTTTCATTTTCAACATATAATTCTTGAATTTGTTCATAGAAGAGTAGAATTCCCAAGCTTTCAATATTAGAATAAATGTATGAAGTAAAATTAGAATCATCTTAATTACACAATATACACACCACCCTGAGAAAGGATGTTCTTTAGAAAGAACCATAAGATAAACAAATTAAAACATGTTACCAATACCTGAAGAGAAAAGCTGCCATAGATTGCAGCTGGCTAAAAGCGCAAAAGGGTATATAAAGATCCTCAAGTTGGATACATTCCTGGCTCTTCATAAATTAAAAAACCTCTCCATCCTGCTCAGAGTCTTCACTAGTGGAATGTCCTGAACGTTTCAGCTGTCTAAGAGTCGGGGATATATATCTATATATGTTTTACATTAAAATATAAGCGTTTCTCATTTTCTTGTATACAGTAAATATATAGTTTAATTAAGTTGTTAACTTTTCCTTAAAACATAAAAAGGAAAAACATAAAATAAAAACCAAACCTGATTAGCATAAGAGGGTAGCTTCAGTCGACTACTGATCACTCTTCCAGCCAAGACCAGCTAGCTTTGAAATTATTACCTGTTTAACAACCTTTGTAACGCACAAGCAAGCCAGAATATTGAAGAGAATCAGTCAAAAAAATGATAAATATTAAAGAGAAATTATGTATTAACCTTCGTGCATATATATATATAGCTAGATTTTATCCGAATGGTACCTTCAACAGGACTTTCACCTTGATCAAACTGGGAATCTCTTCTTTTATTTGAAATAGAAAAGTGAGAAATAGCCAATATGTTTGCTGATGCAGCATCATCAAGATTCCCATTTGAAAGGTAACTTTCGAGTAAAGGAGGTGATTGGTTACCACTCCCCGGCCTCCAAAAGAAGCCCTTACTAAAGTTTGTGAATCTTGATGATGCCGCATCTGCAAACACTGACAGATTGTCTTGATGAGGTGATGAGATCTCCCCATGCAAGTGAAAATATATGGATAAAGCCCTAACCCTTTAAAGAGAAAACATTAATCAAACATGGTGAAAGTAGTACTACCGGAGAAAAGCAACCAAGGAAACTTGTTAAAGCGAACAAACCCACCCCAGTAAATCCTTACGCAACTCCACACGAAATACCCACCTAGGGTCAAATTAAGTATAAGAACATGGGGAGAAAAAAAGGGAAAGAAGAAGGGAAAAAGAAAGAATAACCTAGCTATCGAGGCTAGGTTGACTATCAAATCTACGCACATAATCCTTCGAGTTACACTGAGCAAAAGAAACTAGCTAGTTAGGAAGGAAATGACGCTGATCTAGAGTAATAACAGTAAGAAGGAATGGTATTATGACAGATGAAAAGAACAGAAGTGGATATAGGACCATCAAAGTAAAGCAAAGGGAAAAGAATAATATCCTAGCTAGGATACTTCCTTAATCTATCAAAAGAGTGACAATAATAAGAATCAATATGTGTAAAAAGGATGAGTTAACAAACACCCTGAAGAGAGTTGTTGTGAGAAACTAATGGGAGGAAGAAGGTATATATAGAGTGGAGAGGGAGGGACGATAGGTTCAATTCTACTAACTGATCAGATACCTGGCAGGAATAGAGTTCTCTGAAATCAGGGTGCTTATCCACTGTAATCTTCTGTACCAGAATAACAATCCTTCAGGGAGTCCATACCTAGCCCACTTACAAATACAGGTGTCCAATAGAGAACTGTTTTTAGTAAGATCTAATACCAAAAGATAATGACAAACTAATTAATTATCTAGTGCTGGCTTTGGTAAGGAGATAGTAATAAAATAATGATGATTCTACTTACACAAACTAAAGCCCAACATTCTGGCCTTTATGCACCCCAGGATTATATATATGGGAGTAATTAAATTGTCAGGGATCCAATCCCAGATTTCAAGCGCTGCCAGCTTCCCTGGGGATTCTTGCACACACCAACCAGTACCTAGCTAGCTAGCTAGCTTTCTGTACTGCATCCCCACAGGCTCCAAATTTAAAGTTTTGGCGGACCTAGAATTTGATTACAAACTACAAAAATTATTCATCCCTTTGTGCCATTCTCAAATTTATTGAGTGAATTTTATTTATGATTAGAATCTATAGAAGAAGTTTAAAAAAAAATTATCATGTACTTATTATGATATATTTAGAAAGAATAGTCTTTTTATATATTTACTCTTACTCGATTCGTGGGTTATCTGATAGAAGCTAACTATCTTTTCCTGTTCTTTTCATAACACTGTTCACATGTCTAAACTTGGAGATGGAATTCTGGGGAGCGACTTGGACTCTTTCTCTCCACACGTTTAGAGAATTTTCAAATGGATCATAATTCAACGTAATGATAAAAATTGAAAGTAAAGCGTACGGATTCAAATAAGGAAAGATATTTTAGGCAAAGAAATATGTACTAGAAGTTAAAGAATGGATGAGGAGGACCACCTGCATTAATCTCACTTTAGTGGAACCATAATAAACGGATAAAAAGGATAATGATCGTTGCCACCTTTTGTTTTTCTTTTGCTTGAGAGATGATCCTTAATTGTCAACTTTCGGTTGCCAAGTGAGTTCAAAACTTATTCATGTAACTCAAGGAATCCATCGTTTGGCAAGGGCATTATTAGGCTTTGAGGAGGGCCATGTAACTCTTAACATCATTAATGTGTAGTACAATTTACATATCTATTTTTGCCTTAAATTGTAGGTGCATATGGTTTTATATTAAACTTAACAAATTAATTAACTTTGATATATATATTTATAGTATCAGTTAATTTATAGGCTAATCATTTGTAGTATAGATATAAAAAGAAAGAAGAAGAAAAAACTAGAAAAACCATTGGGTAGTGTATTCTTTTCTAGACTTCTGATCGCCCATTATTGCTTAGTGAGCAGGGACATTTCACCTTTTCTGCCTGAAATAGGAGTGTATAACAAAAACCTAATTCATTGTTGCTTAGATTTAACTCAAATAATAAAGATGGGTTACATTTAAATAAAAAGTGATGGTTCAAGTCTTAATACTTTCTCGTGTAAATAAGAAGATTTATTTAAGACGTTTGAAGTCTAAACTTCACCTGTGGCCATTATCTTCTTTAGCATAATCTTGTTTAAAGAAAGAGATATCATGCATCCAATTACAATAATGTTGATGAAAACTGAGTGGTAGAGTAAGATTTTGCGTTTAGAGAGCAAAGATAATATCTATAAAATAGTTATATTAAAAACTCACTGTTTATAGAAGTAAAATTATAAAAAAATTTTAAAAAAAAGTATATTATAAAAATTTAAAATTTTTGGAAGAGCCCCTATTAGACTGCTTCACTCCTCCATTATGAGGACTTTCTCTTTTTCATATCTTCTTAGGTCTCTTTTCACTATCTTATGGTGAAAGTCGACTCCTACGATATTATTATTTAGATTATAAATTACCTTTACGTATCTTGAAAGCTTAAAAAATATCTCCAACAAAATCGAGAGTATACAAAACTAATTCTATGACAAACGAATTTGCAAAAGTGAACTTAACCGTGAGATTTGTAATCTTTTTATATCTATACAAATAATTATATCTTTTTTGACAAAACATCATACCTACTCGATTTTATCGTATATGTATATAGAGAGAGCGGATCTATACCTAAGACTAGAAATCATTCTTTTTGCAGCTGGCATCTGGCAAAGTTCAAAACCTTTAAAAAGAGTTAAAGAATTTTCATATGTCATATGAAATCTAGTATCAATATTACCACTCATGTTTAACTGTCTTCCAAAACGCCTCGGTTGGTTTTGTAGGTTGCTAGTTCGCAAAGAGAGAAAAGGGTATGCATCCAAGTTGGAGAAAAAGCGAAAAACTCATTATAGTGGCGTTTAAGATATGTTTAGTAGTAATCATGATTTGTAATTAATTAGCAGAGTTAAGTTCGGGCAGCACGACGCGTTGTTCTACCTGTAAAGGCAATGGAGGGGCGCAGTAATGAAAGTGAGATCACTTGGCTTTATTTAAGTATTACAAGGAATCAGTTTAGACGGCGTAATGTAAGGGAATCAAAGCTCTACTATGTGTATAAAAGATCACTTGCTCTAACTCTGGTTTTGAGGGTCTGGTGGCGGCATAGTTATATATATTAATGGTTAGAACAAGTACTCAAAAGTGGGAAGGAAGAAAGAAAGAAAACTAATGACGCACTTGATTCTGTTGGTGTGCTTAAATAATAATAATAACAATAAAGGTGGCTCCGCCGCCTAGGGGAATCATAAACAAACTTGGAGGTTTCAAATAATGATCGACACCTAGTCTCACACTTACTAATTAAAAACCAACAGGACGGCAGTCTGACCCTATGAAATTAAAGACCAATCATCTAACTTTATTTCATTTTTACGTCCAATTGAGTAAGTAAATGATTTTATCCAAATTTATCAAATCATTATTTTCTTTTTCTTTTTGATATAAATAACATTATAAAAAATCGTTGAATTATTGGAGAAAATTCAAACAAGTTGTTTAATTAAATGCTTTGAATTTTTATTTTTAATCAAATAGTTTTTATAATTAAGAATTGATTGTCATTAGTCAAATCATGATTTGTCATTTTTTATACACATGATATTAATGTGGAACGAAAATATATGACTATGATATTTCGTCATTATTTGTTATAACATATTAATATATCATGTCAACATTACTTGATATAAAAAATATATAACGTTTTGATTAATAACAATTAATAAAAAAATTATATTGATTAAAATAAAAATAAAAAACTTGAACGATAATAACAAAAGAAAATTTATTTAAAATTTTTAAATAATGTAGAAACCTTTTTCAAGGTAAAATGTCTTTTTTTTAATTAATTTAATGAATTGATAAGTACAATTAAACTGATTTTGACCCGATTCAATTTATGTTCAAATAATTATATTAAAGTAAAATTACTTAAATAGTTTTGCATTAATTCAATATTGACTCGTACAATTAAATTGATTTTGATCCGGTTTGAGTCGTATTCAAATAATTATATTAAATTAAAAGTCACTTGAATATCATTATTAAGATTGAATCTTGATCCGAAAGAATATATAAGCCTTCATAATGATCAAGTCAATTAAGTCAAGCACTATGATACGAAAAGCATTAAGTCCAAGTATTATATTTGTATATATTCAACAAACATGTATAATTTAAATATATAATTACATATTATATATTTAACAATTGATATGGATTGGGTCAAGGAGTACTAGATTGGCCCATTCCAAGGGAAAAAAATAGATAACAAATTGGGTTAGAAACGGGCTTGCGTGGTTCAAATCAATCCATAAACAAAGGTCCATTTAAATTTCCAATTATTAATTGAAAAATAAAATCAAGCAAATAAATTTATTTTTTCGACAAAGAAAAAAAAATTGCCACACGAAGAACATCATGGTAGATTTTACAAATAGATGTTACATAGATTACATCAAAGAAGTAGTTACAGAGGTTACGATATCAATATATATTTGTTTTTGCTGACCCAACAAAAAGAAAAGACCAAAGTCAGTCAACAAAAACTCCCTCGCAAAATAAAAGCTTACTAATTTTTAAGCGTAAGCTTGCCTTTTAGGTTCCATTGCAAAAAGCATCTCAAGATCAGGCGGTTGGAAGTACCCATTCTTCGGTGGCTCCCTTTTCCTCCCAAACAAAAAGGGCCTCTTCTTAGGAGGCGGCGGCGGACACACTTTCACCGCCGGTATCCGACACTCCCCGCGTGTCGGCGTCGACCAAGCTTCTTGCTCTTCTTGCATCATCGTCACCAGGGACATCACGTCCTCGTACGACCCCATTTCACCCTCCATCTTCATAAAGGAAACGCTGTTTTAAACTGGGTTTATGGATTCGACGAGAATTTAAAGATTGTGGGTGGTTCTGGAAGTTGCTGGTGGTTGGTAGAGGGGAAGAGAGTGGGATTTTGTGGATACGATAGTCACAGATAAGCATGTGGGAGCATCTACGTGTCACGTAATGGTTGAGCTTGGTCTACGTGGAAGGGCAGGTGGCGAGCTCTCGAGATGGTTCTTTTTCCTGCAGTTCTAAAATGGCGCCAAACCTAGGGTGGGTGCAAGCGCGGGAATTCCTATGTGCCACTAGTTTGAATGTAGGTCACAATTTTGTTTTTTGTTTTTTCTTTTTAATTGAGTTTTGAAGTTTGAATATGGGCCACGAGTTCTTTTAATAAGGTTTTAATTTGAATTTTTTTGGTTGAAGTCGGTCGAAAAGACTTGATATACAGAAAAAGGACACTGGATGTTTCCAGAACGAGAAAATGGAATGTTTTTTTGGAAATAATTTGTACAAAGTGTAATAGAAAACCAACAAAAACAATTCCTTGGCAAGTGAAAATTAGTGGACTCTTTTTGTCAATTTAGTATTTTAAGACATTTGAGTTTCGGGTTTTTATAATAAATGTACATGTCACATCAAATGTTTTGAAATAAATAAATAAAAATTCAATTTCCTAATAAACGGATAAAGAAATTTTAAAAAATTTATAAACATAATGGTTCCACACTCTATGAAGGTAATTTTTTAAAAAATATAATAATTTCATGATAAATAATATTAAAGTAAATTCAATTTACACTAAGCATGTCTAAAGAGATAATTAAGGTGATAGTCAATGATGAGCGCATTGTCAATAAAGTGCTTCACATATCATGCAAGTAAGAGGATATTGGACACTTTATAAATGTAAACATTTCATATCTTATCAGATTAATTTTTTTAAAAAAAATAATGGTTACAGGACATACATAATTTAAATATTATTTAAAAAAGTTAAATCCGAATACATTTTTCTTCTAAGAAATTGCCACAATTTTCATCCCAAGGTTTTGTTACCGGCCGAATGAGATTCAAGCTGTTAAGTAAGGCCCATCGTTAAAACCTACTCCAACTTCGGCCCAGTCTCTAAAACCATTTGACTGTTGACCAATGGCCATGCTTCACCATCATCGAACCAACCCCTTCCGTTCCCATCGTCCTTACTTGGATGCAAGTCCTGGTCTGATCGAGACTTGACAATAAAAAAGATTTAAATGATATGGTTAAAAGGAAGAGATGTTGATGATCATATCATTGAGATTTCAACGATGGGTTATTTTCATTTAACTCTAAAAATATCTAAAATGGTATGATTGATGTTTGCATGCATGCAAGCACTGATAAGAATGGGTAGTGCGGTTAGGTTTACGTCCACTCCCTTTCATCCAAAAGAGAACGAAGAGAGGGATTGTTTGAACTTTGCAGAGATGTTTATTTTTATGTGTTGGCTACATCAATAAAAGGGAAGAAAGGGTTTAAAAGATGATAGATAATGATACCAGTGACATCGTAATCTACTTTTTGTTTTGGGAAAATTTTATGAAAAACAAAACATTTATTTGTTGAAATAAGAGAAAATAGAATTTTAGATCATGGCTTTATTTTTAGGGCTCATTTGATAGGGGAAGAAGAAAAATTTTAATCTTTGTTATCTATATTGTGCTCATGCTAATGAAGAGGGTTTTTTTTTTAATAATAAAATTTTATATTTTGAAATTTTTACATTATGTTGGGTTTACGGAATAAAATAAAAAATGAAATGGTTATTTTGTAGAAATATAATTGTAGAGGAAAAAAATAAAATAGTTGTTATAAAGTTTGATTCATTAATTAGATTATATTAGAATAGAATATTTTAGGAATAGTATTTGATTAGTTAAAAGAATATGATTGGAATAAATTTAAAATTTAATTTTTGTGAAAAATAATCATAATTTGTAATAAAAAATATTTTATTGTAATTAATTAAAATTTTAATATTAATTTTATTTTTTTCCTTTCCTTTTTTTTTCCTTTTCCTTATTTCCTTCTACGTACCTTTCCAATTGACAGGCGACGGAATCTGGTCTTCGACCAAGCACCTTGGTGATGCCAGTGATTGGCTCGGACCACCACCAAGCATCGTAAGCTTAGACTTGAGCCTCAAGGGTTTCCATGGTCAAGTAACATCTCCAAAAAGCGTGTTTTGTGCGGCAAAACTTGGCCGGTGAAGCACCATTCAATGGCTTCTAGTAGCTAGATCTAGTTGTTTGACTCTTTTTATTGGTCTTTTTCGGCCGGACTTGGCCATTGAAAGTCCAATTCTTCACTCTTTGGACGACCATAGCTTTTTGTTGACATAATTTGATAATTTTCCGACAATCGACGATGCTCATAATCTTGTCATTTGCTCTATTCTCTTAGCCTACTCTTGAGACAAAGTTGAGAATTATTTAGAATTTCTATTTTGATAGCGTATTTTTATTCTTTATCTTAAAGAATGATTAACACTACAATGAAAAGAAAAATTACAATTCCGGTCAAATTACTAGAAATAAACTTTTTAATGAAAACGGTAATTTTTTTTTTCAAAAATTCAAACTATATTACGGAAATAAGCTGATATCTGGAATAGATCTAGAATGAAATGACCATTTCATTTCATTGAGCCAAACGTGAGGTCATTTCTTTGCATGTGGAATGTATGGATATGGAAAAAAAAAAAAGTCTTTGTATTTATCAAATGCGGAAGAAAGTTTTGCATATACAAACAAGACAAAGGCCTAGTTGTTCCCTATAATCAAATTAAGGGGCGAACTTCACAAGAAGAAACGTATACACACATTCATATTCCACAAACGTATATATTAAATAAATAGTTTGTCATTGTATGGAAAAGTACAACTTGGCTAACAGACAGAACTCGAAACAATACAAAAAACTATATCAGTAGCTTTCATCAAACGGAAAGAACGGAAAATGTTCACGGTTAACCTTGGTTTGAATGGAAGGCGTGTTGGCGCACATGGTCGTCAATGGACCTTCACACCATCAACTTATCCAATCATTTGTTTATCAGTTTCAAGTCTTAATCCTTTTTTCAATCGGAAAGTTCCCCGGTTTCGTGACTGTGATCCAACCATTGGCCTCCACAGCTTTGAATCGACCCCATGAAGGTGATAATACGAAGGATCTCATCCACGCAAGAGATATGTAGGGTTTTCAACATTAAATAAAACTAGGGCTAACGTACGACGTTGGAAGAGCTATGAAGGAATTGCGACGTCGGGGGGTGGTTTGATCAAGTTATATGGAGGGGAAATGTTCACACATTTTTATCAATGGGACATGGCTTTGCTGGTTGGAAAAATGTACCATTCATATCAGGAGAAGTCAATTATCTATTATCAGTTTCACCCTGCAGGGCCATCTCGAATGAGCCATAAAACGAAAGAAGGATCCCAAAATTAATTATTTCGACTTCAAAACTCAATGTATTGCATTGAATGGTCAATTTTGCAGTACAGGATAATTGATACTGCCAAAGCGATAACGTGGAAAACCGGCAATGGTCCCATTGGCTGATCTCCCATCCATTGCCACAGTCATTACTTAGATATTTGTAAAATATCTACACTGTTTTGAGAAGTGTATTTGCAAAAAAATATCTTTCCCCCTTAACACCATTTACAAATGGGAACTAGAAATTTCTCATTCTAAAAGAATCAATATTTCACTTGCCTTTTTGGGTTTTTGAAGCTTTATATTAATTACCAAAAAATGGTCAAAAGACCCTTCCAGTTTCTATACTCTTCACTTTTGCTCAATTTAATCTCTGTACTCAAAATCGAAATAATTTAATCTCTTGATTTTGAGAATTATGTCAATTTAGTGCCTCTCTTTAATGGCTCTCAATTTTGCCCTTAAAAAATTGGTAGCTTTTAGTATGAGGGAAGTGAGAGCACATTTCTTGCAATGTACTCAATTAAATTATATTACGGTATTTGTTTTACAACAGATCACTACAATGTAAGATTGCAATGCAATCACACTACAGCCAAAGGATGTAATGTGATTACAATCAAAAACCAATGCAATCACATTACATTGCACTCTGCAATATTCTTAAAGACACTTTTATCCTTCAACTTTATTACCTTGTTAAAAATATTTTGTAACATTATAATTAAAATAAAATATATAATATAAAAATTAAAAATTAAAATAAAATAAAATATAAGAAATTAAAATTTATATAATATAGGTAAAAGAAATTAAAATAAAATATATAATATAAAAATTATATTAAAAATAAAAATATAAGATTATAATAAAAAATAAAAATAAAATATATGACATTAAAAATATATTTAAGAGATGATATTATATAAAAATTAATAATAAAAAATACAAGTATATTAAACTTACATTTTAATAAATACGAGTAATTTTGAAAATTAACATTACATTCATAGCAAAATACTTGTAAACCAAACGCTGCAATATTATCTTTCTTACATTTTAATCATTATTTCTCTTGTATACCAAACACTGTAATGTTATTTTCTCTGCAATCACATTGTTTGCAATCACATTACTTGTAATTACATTATCTGTAATCACATTGCATTGTAAATTACCAAACGCCACCATTACGTCAGCGATGACATCAAAGCTGACATATCACATTTTGATGACGTGACATATCACGTGACACACGAGTAATGACGTGATAAGGCCACATGGTACTAAATGATGACGTGGTAGTGCTGATGTGGCATTTACATGCTAACATAGCAATGCTGATGTCGCATTGACATGCTGACATGGTAATACCACGTGGTAAATCGAAAAAATTACAAAAAAAAATTCTCTCACTTCATAAGGACTAAATTTAATAAAAATATATAATACATGGACTAAATTGAACAAACCTGAGATGTTAAGGAACTAAATTGAAAAAAATTTAAAAATATAAATATTTAAGTAGATTATTGATATACTTATTAATAAGTTAAATATGTAAGTATAAAAGATTTATGATGTTAATATATATATAAATATTTTCTTACTTGATTATTTGGTTCTAGAATATGTAAATTAATTTATATTTTTTACAAAAATTAAGTTTGAATAGTCCTTCTATAAAAAAAAAAATCTGAAAAAAAATTATACTTGAAGTCAAATTTAGATGAATAACTTATATTACATTAGCATAAAATAATATAAAATGATTAAATAAATTCTTTTTTCTTCTATTTATAATAGTATAAAAGTTTAAAATTTATTTAAATTTATTTTTAACTTGAGCTAAAGTCAAANGTTATAATATGAAAAGATAACTTTTCATATCACGTTATAAAAAGACAACCACCCATTCTATAAGACATACTTTTTGAACTACAATATTAAAAAATAACTTTTCATATCCAAACTTTTGATTTGTGTTGTTTTTTGAGCTAAGATAGCTTTTCATATTAAGAGATAATTCTTTTATTTTGAAAATACACCAACAAATGACTCATGAGACATCATACATCAGCAACAAATTTTTTCATTTCCTTCAACTTGTATTTAATCACAACATTGCAACTAGAACCAACACTCTTACTTTCATAACTAAAAAAGGTTTTGTATTTTCCAAGTCCGACTCTACCAGTCAAGCTTTTATCCTTATTCCTTTTTACATCCACTCTCATGTCCCCTAGTTCAAAACTCCTAACACTACCTGGAGAAAATCCAAGACTTACACCCCACAACCCCACCCTTGGATCACAAAGACTCTCAAAGATAGAGGTGAGCAAAATCAAACCAAACTAATTATCCATCCAAATCAAATGTGATTGGGATAAAACAGTTTGGTCTAATTGGTCTATTAGATCAATTGGTCCAAAATGTTTTGTCCAATTGGTTTTTTGGTCGATTCTCAGTTTTAAAATTTTTAGACCAATTCACTCAAAAAACCAAACTAATTTATATATATATATTATATATATATATTAACACACTATAAATCTTTTAAACTTAATATTTGACTTATTGATAAGCATATCAATAATCTACTTAAAAATTTATACTTTTCAAAATTTTTTTCAATTTAACCCCTCAACGTCTCAATTTTATTCAATTTAGTCCATATATTATATATTTTTGTTCAATTTAGTCTCTACGACGTGACAGATTTTTTTTCGAAATTCTTTTGATCTGCCACTTGCCACTGGCAAGTCAGCATGTCAGTACCACGTCAGTACTATTACATCATCATATAGTGCCACGTGACACGCACATCATCAAAATATGACACGTCATCGCTGACATCAGCACTGATGTCATTTTTTAATGGTAAAATTGGATGTCGTTAAGAATAAAGATTAAATTGACGCAATTCTCAAAATGAATGGATTAAATTATTTCAATTTTGAGTACAGAAATTAAATTGAATAAAATTGAAGAGTACAGGGACCAGAAAAGTCTTTTGACTTAAAAAAAACATACAAATAGGATTGACATAAAATCGACAAAATTTAACAAAAATATACACACAATGCTTTTTACTTTTATATCCAATCCCATAAAAGAAGTATTGTAATAAGTAAAATGAAAAATCTACTAGTAACGACAAAGGAGAAAATTGAAACAGTTTTTGAAATTTTTTGTATATAATACATCATACAAATTATTATTACAATACGTGTAATATTAATTAATAACCAATTTCACGTACCACGTAATTACATTGCGATTGATTGCACTACAAATATTTTGATCCGATATCCATATTAATGATTTACTGTCGCAATATGTGGAGACTTCTCCTCCATAGAAGCGAGCATATACATGAATTGATGGGTCAAAGTGCATAAATTATAGTAGTTTCTTTGGAATAATATTTAATTGTTATATTTATGCGAAATGTCAACATCTGTTAAATGAGATATGGATTTGCTTTAGAATATTTATATTTCTGGGCATGCCAAAATTAAATTGTTGTTCCTGGTGCATTGCACTCAATTTTCTTGGAGCAGCTTCCTCCGACGGTCCTTTTGCAGAGATTTTGCACCAGCCCGAGGATGATCACGAAGATCCTCCGTATGATATCCTCTCCCGTGGTCAGGGTGGCTATATGATATGACCAGTGGGCCCCACCTTCATATTCCTCAGTTATCTGTCGCCACCTGTGCATTCCCTACCGATCAAAAACCAAACGCTCATCCCTAGGGCTGTCGATACGTGGTCCAATGTCTACCGCCCGCGTGGCATTTTGCCGTTTGGAAAAGTCCACCTTCGAGGGCATGATGTGTCGGGATTTCGCTGAGGCGGCTCCCATTAAATTCCTGCCCATTACCCACCTCAGTCTTTTCTGGTTTTTTGTTCATCTTTTCATTTCTTTTATAGACAGCATTTTTAGATCACACGTGCGGACTTGTGAAGTACAAAGTGCTCGGTACGGAAGGGGCCACGTGGTGGGGTTGAGTGACACGCGCCGATGGTGGAGGTGGTGGAAGGGTCAGGCAGAAAGGAGAGAAAGCGTTACCAATTTTAGGTGGATTGAGCTAAGGTGGCGGTAGAGGGGGCACTTGGTTTGAGGAAGCTGAGCAAGGGCAGTGCACCCACGTAAAGTCGTTGGACAGGTACCACGAGCGTCTGGGCTCCCCTCCCCTTTGCCCTCACGTGCATTTCATTTCTTGATTGATAGCATTTTCCTTTTTTTTTTTTTTTTTTTATTGATAGCTTAGTTATGCAATGTTTAAAATTGTTCTTTGAGGCAGTGAAATTGATTATAAACAAAGAGGAATTCGTAATTTTATATAGGAAATGATTGAAGGATAATTATATTATATGTATTATTATATATATCAAATTTTATATAATAATAAAAAATTAAAAATTA
Source organism: Theobroma cacao (assembly GCF_000208745.1). Classification (NCBI taxonomy): domain Eukaryota; kingdom Viridiplantae; phylum Streptophyta; class Magnoliopsida; order Malvales; family Malvaceae; genus Theobroma; species Theobroma cacao. The sequence continues at coordinate 36,173,341 of NC_030858.1, forward strand.
AGAAGTTATTATCATCACCATTGTCACTCCTTTAACTTCATCTTTGTACCAGCCGTCCAACCCTTATAATATTATTATAAAAGAAGTGTTGCAGTAAAATGCACCATAACAAATTGCTGTAATACACAAGATTATAAAAACTTATTCTTTATTAAATTCAATTGTCAAAAAGACATTTAAGGGTCAAAAATCTACTGAAATATCTTAATTTATGCTTAATATTATAGATTGATGTCTATGATGATCCTTAGTGTTAGTACCGATCTTATTCTTGGTATGAAAGTCGGCTTGGGACAAATCAAACGAGGAATCGATATCGAGTAGGTTCTGCTTTGTTGTCATGTCGACAGAAGATGGTGATACTCCAAACTTAAAAAAGTGATAGAAAAAGAGAATACTGTTCGGAAGAAATCCACTAAAAGGAAAGCCTCCAAACTCATCCAATGAGTGATGGCAACCTTGGAAACAAACTTGCTTCCCATGCCAACACGTAAAAAGTGTTTGATAATTTACAGATTGAAGTTTGGGGCGGCGGCGGGGGGAAGAGTCTCAAGGCACCTGAAAAACATCGCTAGATCAGCCATTTTCAATAAAAAGCGTAAAACCAAATTTCCCACAGCAGGGAGAGCCTGCCACCCATTTGTTGCCACCGAAGCCTTTTCCACCACCGCCAATCATGTGAATGGTGTTTGTGAGGGAATTCTTGTGATAAGGAGAGAAGGTATTGTAAATAAATAAAATAATGCATTAGAGGCGATAAAAAAAAAATTAGAACAGTTCTTTAAGTATTGAATATTGTAATAGGTGAAAGACGACAATAAAAAAATTAGAAAGATAATTTAAAGAAAAAAGCTCTCCAGTTGAAAATATGTTAACTCAGAAGGAGAGAGAAAAACCCTTACTAAATGAATTATGAGGTTTTATATATAGTGCTACAAGTAACGGTTACTCAATAATAAGCTTTAATGCACCTAATGAATGATATTATTATGAGGAATATTAATGTGAGTAACCGTTACTGTAATTTGATGTAATAAGATTTATTCTTAAGTAAAAGGTACTAGAAAATAGGTATACGTAAAAAAATACAAAAGAAGAAGTTGTACGAGAACAGGTATAAGAGAAGAAGCTGTACATGAATAGGCATACGATAACAAAATATGAGGGTGAAACACTTGTATTTCAGAAAAATGTTAAAATGAAGACCTTTTAACTACCTTCATATTTGAGTCACCAAATCAAATTCTCCGGAACATTCTAAGATTAAAGTAACTTATGAACCCTGTCACTTATTTCGAATTGCTTTCACTATCATCCAAATGAAGTAATTATTCTATTCGAAGTGTTTGTTCTACTTGTATTAGTTGTTTCATATGAAATAATGTTTTATTTATTCTAATTATTTTATGTTAAGTAGTGTTTCACTTGTTCTAGTTATTCTACGTGAAGTAGCGCTTCATTTATTATAGTTATTTTACGTAAAATAGCACTTTACTTGTTCTAATTATTTTACATGAAATAGTGTTTCACTTGTTATAGTAATTCTGTATGAAATAACACTTCACTTGATCTAGTTATTTTTTATATAATATTATATTATAACATAATTTTTAAAAAATATATATTAATTAAAATTAAGTATCTACAATGTCACACCACTCATTGAAAAGTTTTAGTGACAGAGACTGAAAACCATAACCTTTCTTTCGTTGGCTTTGGGTTTTAGTCGGTTTTCCATTTTCTTCTCTCTTTTGTAGTCTACTTTTTGCTATTTTTTTTGACTAAAATAGCAAAATTGAAGAAGATAAAGTTTAACAAGTGGGGTCTTAAAGAAAGGTACGGAATTGGAGAGAGAGAGTACAGGCAGCACGTACAGAGCTGGGATGATGACACGTGTGAGGCCCAAGTCCCGACGGCAACTGGCCTCAGCTGCTCTGGTTTACCCGAAGCCCTGAGCCATTTATGAAAGGGTTGGGCTAGATGTTTCGGGTTTGGGTTTCTCTTCTAAAGTTTTCAATCACCACGCTCTATGTAAGAGCATTATTTTAAATATTTTTTAAGAAGTAAAATTATTATTTTAATATTTTAAATTATACTTGTAAATTATCTTTATGGAAAACAGATAAATGAATATTTTCTGTTTTGTATAACTTTTATGCAATGCAAGATTAAATAATTCTTTTTTAAAATTAAATTTTATCGAAAAAGACTTAGTTTGATTTCGATAAATTAAAATAATCACTTTTTATTTTAACCCTTTAACTAAACGAATTTTTAGAGCTAATTTTGTATTGTTTTAGACATTTCATTTAAAAATTTAAAGTTTGTTCGATTTTAGTATGATGATTGATTGGTTGAAAATATTGAAATTAATTTTATAAAAAAGAAGTATTTTTTTAACCTAAATAATGAAGTTTAGGACAAAGAATTACTTGGGAAGGAAATCTACTTATCCTAATTTTTATTTCTATAAAGTCGAATTGGGGTTAAAAAAGGTGAATTGTACATGAAAATAAGGTTACCCAATGAATAAACTGACAATAGTGGAGGGGTCATAATCAGGAAAAACACAGTAGAAGGTAGGACAGCCCCTGAGAAAAGAAAAAAGAAAACAAAAGAAAAATGACAGTGCTAAAAGCAAGGTGTTCCCAGAATTGTGGTGACGTCTGTCAAACAACCTCCACCTAGGCATGAGCCCTCCCCCCTCACCCTCACCCTTCAACTCTATATAAATCCCACCAGCTCTCCCCCTACTATAACCCCCACTATTCACAGTCAAGTAAGCCTCTGCCACCTCTCTCTCTCTCTTTCAGATTCCCTCTTATACTCTTCTGTCACCATGCAACTTTTCTTCTCATGGCCAGCCTCACCACCCCAAACTTTTCTTGCAACCTTTACAACTTTCCGTCATTGTCCCTTTCTGATTACACCAATTCTATTGTTTTCTTTGTTCCTCTTGTTGTTGGTGGTGATGCTGCTGTTGTTGTCTATTCATCAATGGCGGCACTCCAAGGACAGACGTCTGCCACCTGGTTCCATGGGTTGGCCTTATATTGGAGAGACTCTCAAGATTTACACTGAGAATCCCAATTCTTTCTTTGCCAACCGGCAAAAAAGGTATATATATAACAACAAAAGATGGAACAGCTGGCCTGTTTGATGATAAACTCTCCAGCTCAGGTGCTAAAAGGCTAGAGGTTGAGACAAAGCTAATGATAGAAATTGTAACTAAAATTCTCTCAGTGCACGAAGAAAACAAATAAGAAAAAGAATTTCAATTTCCTTGTTGATCATTTTGTTTTAATTTTTTTTTCTCTGTAGTGTTATTGGGCCTATATCGTTTCTTTTATCAATTTATCCAATTTGGTTATTCTTAATTTTTTATACTTGTTTCAGGTATGGAGATATATTCAAAACTCACATATTGGGATGCCCCTGTGTGATGATTTCAAGCCCTGAGGCAGCGAGGATTGTTCTAGTGACACAGGCTCATCTTTTTAAGCCAACTTATCCACCAAGCAAAGAGAAGATGATAGGACCTGAGGCTTTATTCTTTCATCAAGGTGCCTATCATTCAAGGCTGAAGAAGTTGGTCCAGGCCTCTTTTTTACCCTCTGCAATTAGAGGGTCAGTTTCAGAGATTGAGCAGATTGTTTTGAAATTTCTACCAACTTGGGAAAATACCACTATTAACACTTTGCAAGAAATGAAGAGAGTATGTCGGTTGTTACAACTATTTTTATCTTTTACTGCATGACTACTCCCTCTGCACATCATCAGGAATCTTAAAGAAAGTTTTTGTTTTTATTTTGGCATGTTTTAGTATGCTTTTGATGTGGCAATGATTTCTGCCCTTGGCCACAAACAAGACTCGGAAATTAAAGGAATCAAGCATCTGTATCAATGCCTGGAGAAGGGTTACAATTCTATGCCTTTAGATCTTCCAGGAACTCCTTTCCATAAAGCAATGAAGGTAAATATATATATATATATATATATACACAATTAGTTTTCACTCTGCTTCTCTGAGAGTCTTTCATGTTGGACTCTTAATCCCCATTAACGAGTTCATCTTGTCCGTTTGAGAAAGGCAAGGAAGCTTCTGAACGAGACCCTGACAAGACTGATACAAGGTAGAAGAAAAAATGAGAAACAAGGAGGAGGACTGTTGGGAGTTCTGTTGGGGTCCAAAAACCAGAAGGTCGATCAACTGAGTGATTCTCAGATTGCTGATAACGTGATTGGAGTGATCTTTGCTGCTCATGACACCACTGCAAGCGTCCTAACATGGGTTTTAAAGTATTTGCATGACAACAGAGATTTACTAGAAGCTGTCACAGTAAATTTTCTTCTCTCACTTCTGATGATCTTGGTTGATGAGCTTTTACCTTCATTTCACTTTGCTTTTCGGGCAATCATTAGAATTAAAAAAAAAAAACCAAATCTTGTTTGCTATCCTATATTTATTCATTCTCAATCATATCTTGCAGAGAGAACAGGAAGGCATTCAGCAGGAAATAATTGAAGCAAATCGCAGGCTTACGTGGGATGATACAAGGCACATGCCATTGACTACCAGGGTACATTACTTTCATTCTCTTTTACTATTAATATATCAACATTTACAGGACTAGACATGTGTTTTTTTATTTATTACTAAATTGAGTAAACATTTTTTTTCTAATAAAAAACACACAGCAGATTTCACAGATCATAAACTAACGTGGATTTTCAGGTGATTCAAGAGACACTAAGAACAGCAAGCATACTATCATTCACGTTCAGAGAAGCAGTGCAAGATGTTGAATTTGAGGGCTATTATATCCCCAAAGGTTGGAAGGTTCTGCCTCTCTTCAGAAGCATCCATCATTGCGCAGATTTCTTCCCTCACCCCGAAAAATTTGACCCTTCAAGGTTCGAGGTGAGGCCTCAGACAGAAAAAGCTTTACCATGTGAATATACATAAACATAGACTCACAGATGTAGGCTATTATATATGTAATTACCCTTTTTGTTTTACAAAAAGGTTACCATAAAAAAAAGAAATATATAGTAAAAAGTTAAATAATAATTGATTAAAAATGAAGAAAAAAGAGCTCTTGACATTTGCAAAGGGTTTATTCATATTGGCTCACCAATTTGTTTGACTTTTTGGATCTTGGCGAATCATAAGAGTAATATTACAAGTTCCATATACTATTCTGTAACATATTGGGAGACCCTGACCAAGATTCGTGAAGTGGGTCATGCACTATCCAGTTTTGGCAGAAATATAAGGTTATCAATGGTTTATCAGATGCTGGTGTCCTTTTCATTTGTTTTCTGTGAAACTTCCTCTACTCAAACGATCTGTTGATGAAAGCTTTCAAGCATCAAAGAGCACGTGAGCTGATTTTGTAGGGTAGTAACAGTGCAGTTTGAGTCTGAACTTTCTTTGGAACTAATGACTAAGATTTCAGCTAAAAGCTTAGGCATTATTTCAATTAGCAGAAAGCAGAAAAGAATATTACTATATTTTGCTAAATTTTTTTTTTTGTGATGTTGCAGGTGCCACCGAGACCAAACACGTTCATGCCGTTTGGCAATGGAGTTCACTCTTGTCCTGGCAGTGAGCTGGCTAAGCTTGAGATGCTGGTGCTCCTCCACCATCTCACCATCAGCTACAGGTTAATTCCCTTTCTCCTCTCTCTCTCTCTCTCTCTCTCCTTGTACAAATGATTTGAGATGATCCCCCAACTAGAGAACATAATTATTTTGTTTTTGAAAACGTAAGATAAAAATAAAGCCACGTAGATTGGTATAAAAGATTTCGTTTAAGAGTTCCTTTGTCTGCTCGTAGTTGACTTAAAAATTAGGGTACTGAAATGTGGTCCTCTGGGTGTTCCTTAGGCTGTGGAAGTGGTCCTACGATGCCATTCATGGCGAGTTGGCTCTGCCCTTTTGTGGAATAACTATAAGGGTTTTAATTTCCTTCAATTTTTTCAGCATGGGGTGCAGATTGGAATCAAGGGTCGGTAGTGGGTATTTTGGGGGGAGGGTGGTTGCATTCTGCATTGCATCTATCCTTACACGTGGCTTCCATGCTCAACATTTGCTGACCCTTTGCATAAGAGACAAAACCAAGCCTTTCAAAAAACCATATCTCCTTTGAGGAAAAAAATGGTTTAAAGCCTTTTAAAGACATCGTGATTATCCAATTTTAGCTATGTCTCATTGTTTTCATACGTAAAACATCTGCCAGTTTTAGATTTGTAGGAGGGTTTAATGCAGATACTGGGAACTAGAATGACAAAGCAAGTTTGCTTTGTCGACAATCTGGTGTACAAGAGTGGGACCCTGCATTGAATCATGAACTATTTACAAGGTGAATGGACTCGTCCATGTCTCTGAGACATAGATTTTGAACATTGTGGACCATCCAAAAAACCACTACATTTGCAGTCCACATCATGATTCAAAAATCAGCGAATCCTGTTCTTCCTTCCTCGTATCTGTAATCTGATCAACGAATGAAAACAGGCCTCTTGAATTACTTCATGTTCTGATCTTGACCGCCTGACCCTTCCGTGCAACCAAATCACAACCCCCCCAGACCCTCCCCTTTCTCCTCCTAGCAAGCTGACGGATTTAGCCAGCTGTGAAGTCTCGATCAAATGGGTATAAGACATGTAGGTTTTCCAGCTGTAGGAACACACAGGCAGAATGTGATGATGTGTCATATTGCTGAAGGGGTGCAGTCTCTCATTTGAAACCACAGCTTTGCTCTGCAAGTTTTACGCCACATCATTGCTTAGTTTGTCATCTTTTAAGAATACTTTAACAGCATTTTGACCTGGTCCACATTATCTATAGGCTGATGTCTCAGCTGCTCATCACTTTGTTTTGAAAATGCAAAAATTTCAGAGATGTGAGTGACTAATCAAAGTTGCATCCATGACATGTCCATTTACCTTGTGTGTATCAGTTTTCAAAAAGATTATCAGCTAAAAATGAATTATGAATCAGTTTTTTCACTGAAAGCTGCAACAGGATAGATAAGTGTCAATCGTCAGAAGTTTTGTTTTCAATCTCTTTCTTTTGACAAAAACTGAGATCTTAATGCCATTTTCATTGAAAATTTTGCTCTTCTTGTAACCTTCCAATTGTTTGGCTGCAGGTGGCAAGTTATAGGAGATAAGGATGGAATCCAGTATGGTCCTTTCCCAGTGCCCAAACGGGGCTTACCTGTAAAGGTCACCCCCAGAAAAATAAAGGCCGCATGAATAATAGGATTCTCAATGAAGATTGAAACTTTGTTCACTGGGGCCAAAAGCAAGTTAACCCCATTGAGCTTTTCCTTTTTTCCCCCTTTCTTCTTTCCTTCTTAGTTGCTAATTTTGTCTTTGGGAATCTTTTGTAATTGCTGGGTTTTTGTCTTGGGTTGGTCGTGGTGAAGTAAATGTATTGTGTGAAAAAACAAGAAGAATAAGCAAAGGGCAAAAAAAAAAAAAGAGAAGTGTATTTGCAGTAGTGCGTTTGAAAGCAAGTTTGTTTGTTTTGTTGGATCAAATTTGTGTGGTCTTTAACGTGGATGAAGTAGCTATCAGATTCCCAGATTTTTTTCTCCTTTCTCTTCTTTTCCTGGTGCATAAAGAGCCTAGAGATAACCTTTACCAAGGAAGGTTTTGGCCCATAGAAAGCTACCCCCAACAGTCAGGCTGCCTAGCACGTGTCAGGAGTGGGTAGTGCACGCCAAGAACCCACGTCAGGCAGCGTTCCAGCACGAGTTTGTGCAGTCTACGTGGGTCACTGAACCTGTTAATCTGAACGTTTTGTGTGCTGAGGAGAATTGTAAGCTGAAAGGGTACTTCAATACGGTCCAATTCTTCCTTATCAGGTTGCGTGATCTTTCATTACAAGGCATTGAACTAACCATGACTTTTAACAAATTTCTTCATCTGCAACATGTTTATGTATTATGTATCTAGTGTAAAAACCAAACCGCCCAACATTGTCCCATCAAAACGTGAAAAGAAAACAGCAGCTGATACCCTAAATCTTTCGCGGTCGATATCATCTGTTTTGACTGCCCTGCCCTTGACTTCTAACTAGTGATTCATCTCTCAACTTTGTTTAATCTGCCCCCGCAAACATGGATATGTTAGCCTTCTCTCAATTGCTGGTTCACGGCATTCATTTTTGGTTCGATCTCATATACAGGAATGATGAAAAAGTATTTGTAGCCGGTCCCCACTTAGGTTAGGATTCTTAAAGTACTTAAGAGGACCAGGATTGGTGTCCATCACCATCAGGGCAAATTGCAATAGATATGAGCAGATCTGACGGCTCACTAGCTGAGCACAACTTGAGGACGGGTTCTTGAAACAATGGAAATACACATACAGCAACAATTGCAGATTGGAACACATTTCAAACCCCACACATGGAACCGATCCTAATCTATCTGTGGATTTGGCTACTATATAAGCAGAGTATTCAGCTCAAACAACATTTTGAAATTTGAACTACCTCTAAAAGCTTTGAAATAAAAGACAAATGCAGAGGGATGCCCTCGAAAATGTTTGATCATTTCCCTTCCCTACTTTTGGCAAATGTTACTCATCATGTGGAACTTCGCATATGCATATAGGTAGGGATATGGAACAAAGTCTTCTTCCTACAATAACTGGAATGGTGGTCAACCTGTGCATCCTAAAATGACATCCATATATAGGAACGTTTAAAAATCACATCAATATCTCAATCCCCATAGAATTGGCTCTTACACTTAAATCAGAATGTGTAAAATGCATGCTAATGAATTTTAAGATCCAAATGAAAGCGAACTACAACAAAAACATTTTACAAGATGCTACAACAGAAAAAGCAAGAAGAAATCAAGCTGTACACTCTAAGGATGTATTTAAGATTTTGAAATTGACAACATAAAATGACAAGTACAACCTTGATGACATCTAGAAGCCCCTCTCGATTTCAAGAAATGGGTAATGCATGGTGACATATTACTTAAGTTACAAAGATATTACAGATAACAAAAAAATTAGCTTTTAAGCATCACATGTAAAATATGGGAAGAATCAGTCATGCCAGCCTGCAATTTAGGAACTCTCAAAAGATATTAAAGACAAGACAACCAAGAAGAAAGAGAACCTGGGAATCCCTACCTAGAAAATTTGACAGAGATAAGAAGCCAAAAGAAGACCAATTACTGTTGTCTTCAAGTGCATGAAATGCAAAATCATGAATGAACACAAAAGAAAGTGAGTTGGCTTGATTATTTGCAGAAGAAAGAACCTCTGAGTATCTTTAAAGTAGAAATTATTGCAACGGAGCTTGTTTTTGCCGATGTATCTGTGCAAATATGTGGTGCAAAACAAGGATAAGCTGATGTGTTCCTACATCTTGATGTGTTGGCCAGCATGCTAGTATTAGGTGGCTTCCACATGCCCTGAGCTTTTTCTCAGTCTGGAAACTCAGTCCCACCGTGTCAGTCTGTAGACCTCACCAATCATTGGAAGGTTGGTCACCAGTCACTAACATAGAGGGGGATCTAAGCAAGTTGGTTCACACTGCAATTCTGTGCCTTTAGTAGATTCTGTTTGCCAAAACGCAACCACATCTTACTCTGATGCAAAAATGGTTTTGTTAGGTCATTTGGAGGATTACAAAATGATAGTTTTCACCATTTTTGTTTACCTTGTATAGATTAACATGGTTATTTCTATGAAAAGATAAAGATGGGTTAAGATTAAAGCTCTTATTTGACTTCCAACATGATCTGAAAACAATATTCTTGTGAGGCAAGAAGAGTAAACCTATGCCCAACTAGTCAACAAACATAAATAGGGAGTATCATTGGCCATTGTCAAACATAAAGGGATTAAAGTTATTTCAACCCACTGCGGTTAGAATAAATCTTTTTCCTCATGTTCATAAACTGGATAGTAAAAGAGGGATCTAATTTAATGATATGTGGGAATGAGTTTGTATTAGTTGAACTAGGACTTGTAGAATGTAGTTTTCCATTTTTGTTATTAGTGCCCTAATTCCCAACACTGATACAAAGCCACATGCTAGATGCAGGCATTAAAAGTACACATCTAATCATTCCAGAAACCACAGTGTTGCATGTGTATAGTTGGTTATTACAGTTTGATTTCATATCTCATTATGATTACTTTTAAGATCTTTATGGCAATAAGAAGCAGAGAGAAAATTAGTAACAGATATGAATTGGCTGTGATAGACATAATTAATTTAAAGTCATACAAAAGCTTGATCCAAACGAATGACCTAAAAGGAACGTATTGGCACCTTGCCTCACCAGAGTGTCATCATTCTTATTTTATCTTTTCTTGTGTTTCCAGTTGCCACTTATCTATGCCTGAATCATTATTCCAATTGTGTTCATTGTTCAAAATTATTTCTTCTTCACAATCAAAATTATGGTAGGCTGGTAGCTTAGAGAAAGTAGATCTTATCTGTCAATACTTCAGTGCTTATTTTAAAATTATAACTTAGTTGTTAGGAAAGTAGATCATGTCCTGTAATTTTAAAGCTGTAAAATTTATCTCCTCTAGTTCTATGCATAAATGGACAGTAAGTTTAGATATCCTCCAACGATCATTCTCTGCTCTTCCTTCATCCAAATATGAATAAGCCCAATCAGACATGGGCATGAATCCAATTCCTACATCCAGAGGATCCCACAATAGTCCAAATCCTTGTGTAGGGTAAACCTATGTGATAATGGCTTCCTTCTTAAGCATTGCTCTAGAGATCACTTCATTGTGCACAACTTAACTCCATATAATGAACTTACAAAGACTATTAGAGCTCGTTGAAACTTTTAGAAAGAAATAAGCTATTAAGGTCATGACAACAACGTGATTTGTCCAGAACGAACATGAATCAGAGAGCTCATGAATCAGAGAGCTGGTAGCCTTGGGGAGAAAGTGAGTGAGCTTTTGCAGATAATGATCATAATCAATATGGCCAATCAATTTATCCAAGACTTAAGTAAAAGGGCATATAATTCAATGAACAACAGAGCTTCAACCGATATGAAAATCAATGAACAAAATATCAGTAAAAGCAAGTAGTCTAACACTTCCCTAAGTCCAAAAATAAAATAGTGTCTAAACAATTTCATTATCTGCATACCTGTTTGTGGCTAGAACACAAATGGTATGAACTTGTACCTAACTTTACTGGCATACTCTGAATAACTCTCTCCAAAAGTCTCAACCATTAAAGCCTCCTCCAATTTTGCTTTCTGCTCATAATACATTAAACAAACTGCTAAAACAAATAGTGAGCTCAGAGGTGCTCTAAGTGCAACACAATAAGTTGCAAACAAAAGCATTGTAGATGCATATATTGGATGCCGAACCCATCTGTATGGCCCAAATTGAACGACAGCAGTTGGCACCACTACCTTCTCTGAATACTTTGCAAGATACAACGTTGAATTATATTGCATCAATAAAGTTGCCACAACCAATATCCAAACTACAACATTGCTCCAACCACCTGGAATTCGATGAAGTTCTGGCCCTTCAAATGCAGCAAGCCAGTGCCCAACCATGACTCCAACACAGAACAAAAGGCGATACCATTTGGGCGGGTTCACATCCCACTTAGGATCATGTGGACGAGCATAATAATCTCCATACAATCTTTTTCTTACACTAACATTGAAGAAAAAGAAATAATGGTATACAAAGAAGAAGACAAAGGGCCAACCTTCGAGATAGCCATTAAAATATGCAGGGGGTACTAGAGTTAGCCAAGTGAACACTGAAGTAACAATAGCGAGTTGCTCTATAATGCTTGCTTTGCCAATTGAATGCTTTCGAAAACAATATAAACCATAAAAAGCAAGGGCTACAGCTACAAACCATGGCCAGAACATCCAACTCCAGCTAAAATACATCCAAAAGAAAGGGTTGAAGACCAAATTCACAGTCCATTTAGTAGCTGCAATTGCTATGGAAACTATACCAGCCCATTTGAAAATCCTTATAGGGGTCAACTGAGAAAGACTTGTTTTGAGAGAATCAAAGGAGAGGTTTTTGAAGGGTTTTAGCAAAGGGTTTTGAGAATCTGAGCTAGCGGTGTTGGAAAATGTGCATCTGAGAGGAACCAAAAAATGGGTTCTTGTTTTCCGAAGTGGTGATGGCGATGGGTATGAAGCAAGATTGAAACTTGATGGGTTTTGGATGGGTTTGAGGCTCTGGTGAGAATAAAAACCCCTGCTTTGACAATGTTTGTTGAAATGCCTGCAAGAAACTATTCGGTTACCTTTCGAATTGAAGCTGAAAGGAATTGTTCTTGAGTGCAGTAACACTGAGGCAGTTTCCATGGATTGTTTCGAACAAGAAAGCTTGAAAACTTTTATGGAAATCTAAGGAAAAACATATCTCTCTTTTTTTTCTTCAAAGATAAAATGGAGAAAGCACAGTTTAGTTTAAGCTTCCGCAGCCATTAGCAATTCGCAGATTAGTAGCGGGTATGATGGATCCTCCGCCCAATTACTAATTTAGGAAAATGGGCACATCTCATCTCAATGGCCCAATTTGTTTTCTTGGGTAAACCAACGGCCCAAATTTTTTTCAAATAATTTTGCACTATTGATAATTAAATGGATAAAATTCTCTTACTTTTAACTTTTAATCATAATTTCATGCAAGTTCATAAGTTTTCAAAATGAACAATAAGACTCAAAAGTGCAAACACTGATAACAAAAAATATGAAATAACTAAAATACTTTTTTTCTCTTATTTTTAGGACAAAGAGCACCCTAGAGAGAATTTTTTACAAGAGAAAAAAATTAAAATGAAAAATTATAATTTATATAAGAGTAATTTTTGAAATTAATAAAAAGTAAAATTATCTTTTTAATATTATCACATCATCAAAATAAAATATTAATAGTTCACTAACGGTTAAATTTATGTCTTTTTTGAAAAGAAAAATTAATAGACATACTTAAAATTATGATTAAAAGTTTAGAGGTGAGAGTATTTTATTCTAATTAAATATTTAATATTTATCCAATAAAAATTTACTAATAGTTGAGCATTAGAATTAAACATCATTTTCTCTTTTTAAGTGTAAGTAACACTATACATTAATTTAACAAATATGAATACTTATCTAAAGATAACAAAAGATTTTTATAGATAAAAGTGTGTCAGTTTTGCATGAAAATAAGTTCTTAAATGCAAGCGATCTCTACTCTAAAATTCAAAAGGTTGTCACGTTATCATTTTAATAAAATAAAATTAGTTCTTAATTATCTTTAATTAGTACTTATCCTGTAATAGTAAAATAATTTGGCAGAAAAGAAAAAAGAACAACCTATTCAAATGAACAACAATAACAATTAAAGCTTTCTTATTAATACTCTCAATTGAATTAAAAAAGAAAGATAAAGATAAAATACTTTAAAAAGTCTTTATATTATTAAAAGAAATTTAAATAAGTCATTATTCTTCCATTGTATTTAATCAAATTTTATATTTTTATTTTAAATTAAATAATTCTTGATTAATAATTGATTAATTACTGTTCCTTAAAAGATCACTTGTCATTTTCTATCAAATGGTGTTGATATAACGAATGAAAATATTATATGATCATATTATCATTAAAATAACATATTAGGTCAGTACTACGTAATATAAATAATAACAAATACTATTTTGATCAAAACCTCTATATTTTATTAAATGAATTTATCGAAGAGTGTTTCATAATTGGTCATAAATAAACAAAATTCAATGATGTAGTAATTGGGTTACATACCTAAAAAAAACATTTGGAAGGTTACTTCACTCCTTTCCATCACCTTGCCATAACTAACATGAAACGAGGATCTTCTCCTCCAATAAACGTCTATCTTAACTGAGCAAAAGGTGAATCGTGTGCGATAATCATTGTATTTTATTGAAAAAGAATTGAGAGGGCTCAACTTGTACCTCAAACGAAGGAGTACTCCATGAAAGCAAGACTTGAAGAATATTAGACTTAAACAATTAATCAAACATTAGTTATAATGATTTATTTAAATTAAAATAAAAATAAAAATATAAAATTTTAATTAAATATAATAAAAAAACAAAATCTTATTTATTTATTTTGAATGGTTCAATAGTTTTTGGTAAAAAAAAACTGTACTTCCTTTTTTTTTCAAATTAAAATTTTTTTAATAATTAATTAGGTATTTATTCATTTTATCTAGTTTCAACTGTCAAAGTCTCGTACAGAAACCATGGGCTGGCTGGCTCTTGTTTGTGTCTTGTTTGCCAAGGAAATCTAGGAATAAGAACCTAGCGCATTTGCTGACCTCAATACAATACAAACCAGACCAAGAAAATTCGTTAACAGAATCATAAATATCTCGCGCCCAAACAAGCCGTATATATCATCTTCCTTCCCCAAACAAAACGCTTTTTTTTTTCTCCAGCTTCAATCCAACCCAAAACCCTGCTACAGCAAAAAAAAAAAGAAAAAAAAAAAGAAAAGCACTAACGTTATTTACTAGATCGTTTCTTTGATTAAATCCATTTTTGGTTGGTAATCATCTGATTTTTTTTTTCTACCATAATAATACTTTAATTCCTTAAATCATCAAAATATGATATTTTCTAAGCTAGGCCGTTCATATCCCCGATCTTCTCGTCCAAGGGTAAGTTATTTATTTTTTTCCAATTAAATTTCCTTAGTTCAATTTTTTTTTTTATAATTTTTTAAGTTTTATTTTTTAAATTTATTTGTTGAATAGAATTTATTGTATCGTGGCGGAGGCGGTGGCAGTTCCGGAGGGAGGTCGCCAAGGTTGAGCGGAAACGTAGATGGACTAAACAGGGAATTAGGGTTTTTGAGAGGTTATTTAACTTCGATAGGAGCTCCAAAGGAGTTTAATTCCAAGGCTTACTTATCAGATTTAAATTTCGTTCTTGCTAACCCTAGAATCAGTCGCTTTTTCTCAAGTGAAGCCCCAAAGAAGAAGAGTAAGCCAATATCACCTTTTTGTTTTTTTTCTTTCGTTTTTCAGTATTCTAGGTAATAAATTGTTTAATACTAATTGTTAGTGAATGTTACCTTTATTAGGTTTTGCTAACGAAATTGAATCATTTTCTTTTTAAAATGTATAATTTGGAGGGAGATGTAATAAATTCTTCTTATTGTTTTAGGCAAAATGGCTTGTTCTTTAGTGCTAAGCAAGTTTAGAGATTAGCATTTTGGAGATTTTTACATTGAGTTTTCCATAGTTACATTTGATGAGTTAATGAAGATATAGGGTTTAGCATTTTTATATTTGCATTGGTTTGAACTTAGTTGTTACCGTTTCTTCTTGTTTTTTTTATGATTTTCTTTTTTGCAGATTATGAGAACTTTTACCCTAAGGAAAAGAAGGAAATTCCAAAGCAAAATGACCAAAAATCTGACTCCAAAGGTGAGTACATATCTCCCTCCCTCTTTGTTTTCAGTTTATAAATCTGTTTTTTGAGCCAGTTTTTCAATGTGGGAGTGGAAAAATCAATTTGTGAAGATGTTCCCAAGATATTGGTTTTAAATTCTTTTCTAAGAGAAAAAATGCTGTTGATATTCTGTCCCTAGAACAGTTAGGATTGGAGAAAATGAAGTGTGGTGCCATTTATTATAAAGCTGAAGACAATAGTAGTATTATCTTTCTGGACTGTAGTTCTATGTGGTTTTCCCTTTACAATCAATGTTACATGAGAAGCTTAAAGATTGGATGGAATGATCTCTTCTAGGATGTTTGTCTCATCCCTGCAAGTTCTTAACTATGTTTGCGGTGGCTTATTAAAGTATAGTACTAAGACTACCAGTTTTTTGCTATTTTCCTTTGTAGGAGTATTGTCTATAAATCTACCTCTAGGTTGCCTGCAAGATATCTTACAAAGAATTTTTGCAATTCTTCTTACTTTGTTTTTCTTTCCAATTTCAGAGAATTCCAACACAGATGACCAAGGGAATTTCCAGGAAATGTTCCTGAAGCTTTTCCAAAATTTAATCAGCCCTTTGTTAGTGATTGCACTGTTACTTTCTTACTCTCCTTTGAGTGCCAGTGAGCAGCAACAAGTAAGTGGTGCCCAAATATTTCAGCTTTTTTGATTGTCTGCATAGTTATGTGGGTTAACTTTGACTTTGATTTGATAATTATCCTTCCAATGCTATAAGACTTTTCATATTTTGAGGTTAGGAATTAGATTGTAATAGAATTTTGAGTCATAATTAGAAATGATATAAGCATATGGTAAAAAGCCTGTTTGTTTTCTTTGTATGGACTTTGTAATTTGTTTACCGTATTTTCCTCCTTTTTAATTAAATCATTTTATTGGAAAATATGTTTTGAAGCATCTGCATTTGTGATATATTTGGTTTTGGTTTCTGGATTCTGGAATTGGGAATTATGTGGATAAAAATATTAGCCACTCAGGACTGAGTTGAATGTCACCAACATGAGTTAACTCAATGCTGGGATTGGGAACCTTTTCAAGTTTTGTGGTTGCGCTTCATTTGTTACTTAACCAGACGGAACTCATTCAACTCATCTAAGTTGCATTATGGGACTGATTTTTTTTTTTAATTGCATTTCTAAATCAATGGAGAGGCTTTATGAGGAAAGATAACTCCTTTTCTAATCTATTCGCGGTAAAGCTACTTGCTTGTCTAGAGTCTATATGCACTACTTGAGTTGCTTATCATGCTTGTCTTGGAGCTGTGTCCAGCTTTCTTGAAAATTGAGTTGTATGCTTGATTGGGTTTCATCCATTTTTGGGATCAGTTTTAGACTTCTCATACTCACTTGACATATCCTTTTGGTGATATTGTCTTGAGAATCTTTTAAATGGACCAATCTGACTCAACCATGTGATGTAGTATATACTATCACTGACCAGTTTGGAAATTTTTTTTTTTTCATTTGTCCACATTAGTTTGGTATTGAAATATAGGCAGGTTTATCTATTTTCTAAGCTTTTGTTCCTATGCTGTGGAACTCTTTTCTTGCAGATTAGTTTCCAAGAATTCAAAAACAAGCTTTTAGAACCAGGTTTAGTCGACCATATAGTTGTTTCTAATAAGTCGGTTGCAAAAGTGTATGTCAGAAGCACACCATACAATCAAACAAGTGATGATGTTGTCCAAGGGCCTGTTGATGGTACTTCCGCTAGAGGACACGGAGGTCAATATAAATACTACTTCAATATTGGAAGTGTTGAGTCTTTCGAGGAGAAGTTGGAAGAAGCCCAAGAAGCATTACGGATTGACCCACACGATTATGTTCCTGTGACATATGTCTCTGAATTGATGTGGTACCAGGAGTTGATGAGGTTTGCACCAACATTATTAATTCTTGGAACCCTTGCATTTATGGGGCGTAGAATGCAAGGTGGATTGGGTGTTGGAGGAGGTGGTGGTAAGGGTGCCCGTGGAATTTTCAACATAGGGAAAGCCCATGTAACCAAAGTGGATAAAAATTCCAAGAATAAGGTTAGTTTCTGTTCCTTATACTAGTGCTTAAAAAGAAACACCTGAATCTGAAAAAATTTCCAGTTTTTTTTAATGTTTTATTACCTAAACTTATGGAGCTGCTTTAGCTTTATGTTGCTAGAAATGGAATGGTACTAAAGTGTTATATTCCTCTCTTTCCTGTTTCTGGCACTCCAGGTCTATTTCAAAGATGTAGCTGGCTGTGATGAGGCCAAACAAGAGATCATGGAGTTTGTGCACTTCCTTAAGAACCCGAAGAAATATGAGGAACTAGGAGCAAAAATTCCAAAAGGTGCTCTTTTGGTTGGCCCTCCAGGTACAGGAAAGACCCTCCTAGCAAAAGCAACTGCTGGTGAGTCGGGTGTACCTTTTCTATCTATATCAGGTTCTGATTTCATGGAGATGTTTGTTGGTGTTGGACCATCCAGGGTGAGGAACTTGTTCCAAGAAGCAAGACAATGTGCTCCTAGCATAATATTTATTGATGAGATTGATGCAATTGGTCGAGCAAGAGGGCGTGGAGGCTTCTCAGGTTCTAATGATGAGCGTGAAAGTACGCTTAATCAATTGCTAGTAGAAATGGATGGCTTTGGAACCACTCCGGGAGTAGTTGTGCTTGCTGGTACTAATAGGCCTGATATTTTAGACAAAGCTCTATTGAGGCCAGGGCGATTTGATCGTCAGATTTCAATAGATAAACCTGATATTAAAGGACGTGAACAAATATTTCAGATCTACTTGAAAAAACTAAAGCTTGATCATGAGCCATCATTTTACTCTCAAAGACTTGCAGCTCTCACTCCTGGATTTGCTGGAGCAGACATTGCAAATGTTTGTAATGAAGCTGCTCTAATTGCCGCAAGGAGTGAAGGGACACAGGTCACGATGGAACATTTTGAGGCTGCCATAGACAGGATCATTGGTGGTCTGGAGAAAAAGAACAGGGTAATTATCTCTTGTCTATGTGATTAATCTAATAATTACTTTTCTGTGGTTGTCTTTCTATCGATGGCAGTATATTTATTGTCCTTGAGAAGATTGAAATGAAGTCTTATTCATGTTCACTTTTGTATGTTGTCAGTGGGGAAACACAAACTGCAACTTGTTTCAGTTAAACATTGCCTTTTTTCTGGTTGTTAATATGTAATGGTGATCTTTGCATTGCATTTTATGTTTAGAGATAAGATAAATAACTTTATATCAGCTTTTTGTGTGTGGCCTTCTTATTTTCTTATACCCTAATAACCCTGTTCTTCTGTGTTTCAAGCAGGTAATAAGCAAACTCGAACGAAAGACTGTTGCTTATCATGAATCAGGTCATGCTGTTACTGGCTGGTTCCTGGAGCATGCTGAACCCCTCTTGAAGGTGACAATTGTTCCTCGTGGAACAGCAGCACTTGGGTTTGCCCAGTATGTTCCAAACGAAAACCTTCTCATGACAAAGGAGCAGCTTTTTGATATGACTTGCATGACCCTTGGTGGTCGAGCAGCTGAACAGGTAAATTTCAAATTTAATATTCCATATGACTTTGGGTGGGGTGCAAATAGAGAAAAAGAATTCTTGAAAATAGTTGACTTGAATGCTCCCCCAATGGTTGTTATTTATTCACTCACCCAATATTCTATCATTGGGGCATTTTTGCTCCCCATCCTTGTGAATGAAACTGGAAAGGGAAAATTAAATATGAAATGTGAAAATAGCATCCAGTCTTTCAATGACAATGGATATATATATTGAGTTTTTTTGTTCTTCTTTTAATTCATGATCAGGTTTTGTTGGGAAAGATATCAACAGGAGCGCAAAATGACTTGGAAAAGGTGACTAAGATGACCTATGCCCAGGTGGCTGTTTATGGTTTTAGCGAGAAGGTAGGTCTCCTCTCTTTCCCTCAAAGGGATGATGGATTTGAGATGTCGAAGCCATATAGCAATAAGACGGGGGCTATCATAGATGGTGAAGTTCGAAAGTGGGTACGCAAGGCATATGAAAAGACCGTCCAACTTATAGAGGAACATAAAGAGCAAGTCGCTGAGATTGCTGAGTTGTTGCTCGAAAAGGAAGTTCTTCACCAAGATGATTTGGTTCGAGTTTTGGGTGAAAGACCATTCAAATCAAGTGAACTTACAAACTATGACAGATTTAAGCAAGGGTTTGAAGAAGAAGCTAATAAGAGCATGCAAGCCCCAGAGGTTGGAAGTGTGGAAAATGATGGATCAGCACCCCTTGATCCTCAGGTTGTCCCCACTTGATCATTGGGGTTATTGTTATTGTACATTAAGTTCACAAATTGTTTCTGATTTTTCCTTAACACAAATTCTTTTTTCTTTGTACAATTGCCATTAATGATCTTCTTCAGTTGTATATCATTTAAGTTGGCATTACTCGTTTCATTTCATGGATACCTAATAAGCTTAGAAGGAATGTTTCTCTCCCTTTTTCGCCTCCAAATTGTACCATTAGCTTGTTTGCATTATTGCTATATTAAGGCTTAGTTTTGTTTAAAGAGGAGTCTCACCGAATCTGATGCGTGAAGATAATTTGTTTTATTCTTCCTTCCTTGTAGCATCAAACGTGTTGTAAATACAATTTTATTAATAATAAAAAAGGAATAAGTAAATATAAATAAAACGTGTTATATTATTCTATTTCAGTTCATTAGTCAAACACGTGATTAAACCCTGATTCTATTATCTTAATGAGATTATGGAAAGGCAAACGCATCATAGGCAGCCCATGCCTAGCTAGTCATATTCCTTTATATTTCGGGTAGAAACTTGACAAAAGTGTCAATATCTAGAAAATGATGGAAGGAAAATTTAACTAATTAAAAAGAAAATGTAATATGCTCTTAATTAGAACAATTCCTACTACACGAAAAATTAGTTGAATTCCATGCCTAAAAAATCTTTTATACTTTCCTTTAAGTCATAACCGTTTCACACTAGTATGCCTCAATTATTGCTTATGGAATATGATAATTAATTTTAGGGGTTGAAGAAATAATTCATTATGAAAATGCTTGATGAATGGCACATTTTTTTTATTCATAATTCATTTAAGAAATGCACATTCATGTTACATGTATACGTACAAATTGTAAGTTAATCCTTCAAAGCGAAAAACACGTGTTAAAGTAATTCAAGCGTTGTGCTTGCAAAAGGAAATTTTATTGGCAAAATTCAGTGAAAATTGCTTAGAGGTTTAGTAGTGTTGGCAAATTCCATCTGGAAGGAAAATGTTTTCAATTTGTCAGAAACATTTATGACATGAATTATAGTTCCAAAGACCTGGAAATGAGCTCCTGCTTTTTCTTTCAAACCTGGGGGATTGTGAGCAGGGAAACGGTTGCACCTAACCCTTACAAAAACTAAAGAATTGTGAAAGGGGTCTTTGTTTTAACTGTCGTCCTCAACTTTGTCCTGGAAGGTCAAAAGATGTTACCAGTCAGTGGTCTCCCATCCTCTTTTCATACTCCAGGCCCAATCAAACGGCAGGAATTATATGAGTTTCCTGTCTCTTTCCTTGACGATGTTTCTGATTTCTATGGCTTTCTTCTGCCCTTTATAAACCCCCATCTGCACTCTCTTGTGATGTATCTTCGCATTGTAGTTTTGATATATCCTTCTCATTCTCATTGCCAATTTGTTCAAAGTTTATTTGGGGTTTCATTTCGTTCAGGTGTCAAGTTCAGGTTCTTATTAGTTCTTAAGGTTGGTATGGTTGTTCTTTTGCTAATATTTTCTGATAAGTTTGGTTGAGGTCACCGATCAATCTGTCAGTGTGCGCCTACCTATTTGGATTGATGAACAAGTGGTTATCAAAGTGCAGGTTTTTGATACCTGTAACTTTGGTCGTCGCAAATCTTTGCGATTGTTGCCATGGAAACATTTGGCAGTGAGAGGTTGTGATTGCAGCCAGGTGCTGCAGCAAACTCTATTGCGAAATATATCTAGGCAGAAACATTTAATAAAGCTGCAAATGGAATTGGCTTTTCCAGCAGAACAGCCCAACAATTTCTTTTCCTCTTGCTGCCTCCAATGCTCTCCCTGTTGAAGCAAGCTTTTTGGAGAACATGCTATTTACCTATAATACTATGCTATTGATGCTGATAGAGCTAACTCTGTCGGTGAGATAAAAAAAAAAAAAAACAGTTGTGATATTAGCAGCTTTCTCAATTTTTTTTTTCATTTTTCAGTTCAAAATGGAGCATGAAAACAAGTATCAGCTTGTTGCAGCAGCAAAATACGAGTGTCTTCTCTTTGGTAAGTCTTTCTGCAGTATCAGATCCTTGTAATTCTCAAAACTGGAAAACCATTGAAATATGTCACTAACAATTCTGAATATATTATCTGTCAGATGTGGATGATACCCTTTATCCTCTGAGTTCTGGTTTGTCCAAGGCATGCACCAAGAATATCGAAGGTATTGCATACCCGATTTTCTAGTTCCCAATAGGTTTGCTAATTGGGTTTCCTTTTCTCTTTCATACACATATTATATATTCTTTCTGCTTTCAATTGTGCAGAATTCATGATTCAAAAGCTTGGAATAGAAGGAAACAAAGTCACAGAGATTAATCGTGTGCTATACAAAAATTATGGGACATCAATGGCTGGTCTCAGGGTATAGTCTTACTCTTCTTCGGTTGATTATAATGGTTCCCAAACTATGATGACGGTGAATGAGTATTATTGTGTTTGTTCATATGCAGGCTGTTGGTTATAACTTTGACTATGATGACTACCATAGCTTTGTTCATGGGAGATTACCCTACGAGAACCTGAAACCTGATCCTGTCATGAGGAGTCTTTTGCTTAGCTTGCCAATTCGCAAAGTTGTAAGTTTCATTGCCTCAAAACAATCAAACTAATTATTCATTCATCTGGAAACCTTTTTGTCATCATTATTGAATTCTTTTCCCTCCCCTTCTGAAACAGATATTCTCTAATGGAGATGACGTCCATGTGGCTAAAGTTCTAAGGAAACTTGGTTTGGAGGATTGCTTTGAAAGGGTGATAAGCTTTGAGACACTTAACCCCATCAATGGAAGCAGTACTTCAGATGGAGAAGACAGCTTGAAGTTGAGAGCCTTAAGTGCTAAAATTCTTGATGCCACCAATTTGCCTTGCCAATCAGCACTTCCAGAAAGCCCAATAATCTGCAAACCATTTGAAAATGCATTTGAACAAGCCTTCAAGATAGCTAACATCAACCCTCAAAAAACAGTAAGATAAATCAAATCTTCTCCAGGAAAATTACTGCACAAATAATCAGCGGCTGTATATTTAGCTTTCATTTAAGGTCTCTAGGATTATAAACGAGGCTCTGATGAATTCTTGATCTAACAACCCTTTCTCCCTCTTTGCAGCTCTTCTTTGACGACAGCATCCGCAACATACAAACAGGAAAACAAATAGGCCTCCACACTGTGTTGGTAAGTTGTTACAGAATGTAGAGATAATTCCAGGAAGACTTGTATTATCTGATTCTTGCAGAACTGATAGTTTGATTTTTGCTCATATCCAATGCAGGTGGGCACTTCCCAGAGAACAAATGGAGCAGATTATGCATTAGAGAGCATACACAACATCAGGGAAGCACTCCCAGAGCTGTGGGAAGCAGATAACAAGAAATTAGAAGGTGTAAGGTATTCTGGAGAGGTTGCAATCCAGACATCAGTGATGGCCTAGCTGCTTCCTGATCAACAGCAAAATGTCAAAATCAAAATTTCACAAAATTTCAACTATCCCTCTTAACATTTTGTCTCCACAGCCACTTTTTGTCCTCAATGTGGAATTTGTATCTTTCACTTTAACCATCAATAAAAAGTTATCTTTTCTTGATTCAGTCGCTGCAACTTTGGACTTTTCCTTTCTTAATTTCGTGTCCTGCAATCTGGGCTACACCGACCATCTGCTCCACTTTATCTTGTCTCTGAAATGTTAATAATTGAAATATACTTCATTTATGAAAAAGCAGACTTTTTAATTTCCCTTTCCTGGCCTGAAGTTAAGAATCAAATATGTAACATGTTTAACAAAGTATTATTCTTGCATAATATTTTTAAAAAAATTTAATTATTTTAAAAAAATTATTATTTCAATCAAATTTTTTGTTTTTCCGATTTATAATCAATAAAGTTTTTACAATTAATTATTAATTAATGACATGTCATGATGTTAATGTGTATTAGGGTGTAACGTGACATATTAATAAAACAAGCAAACCTTTTTTTTAAAAAAAAAACGTCATGGGTGATTTATGTGGCAAACCGTGTCGGCTTGCAACATGTGTTGACATCGGCTTGCAACATGTGTTGACATCAACCCATCGTCAGTTCGACTTTAATCGGACGCATCGAAGTCCCCAACATGTCACGTTTTGGTTGCACCACGTCAGCTTCCTTTTTTTGTTTTGGTTTATTGCAGTTTCTTCTAGATCGTGACTTCCCTTTCTGTGTTTCTCTCCGTTTCTTTTCTTTCTCCCAACGCTTCTTTAAACGACCTCCC
Organism: Theobroma cacao; assembly: GCF_000208745.1. NCBI lineage: Eukaryota > Viridiplantae > Streptophyta > Magnoliopsida > Malvales > Malvaceae > Theobroma > Theobroma cacao. The sequence continues at coordinate 36,197,378 of NC_030858.1, forward strand.
TAACCCCTCCCCCCACTATTCAATGCCTTCTTAAACGCCATTGTTCCTCCCTTGCTTCTCTTTTTTCTTTATTTTTTTTGCTTTAATTAATCAAAAAGATTTAAAGGTTCTGTTTTTCTTACAGTGTCGATTACTTCGGATCTGGTAATGTTCGATTCTTTACATGTTTTGTTCTTGTTATCATCTTCTCTTTTCAGTTGAGTTTTGAGTTTGTTTGATGCTACATTTGTTCTTTCGTGTCGATTAAGGTTGTTTTCTTTTGGTTAATGTTTACGTATTTGATGTTTCAATGTGTTTTCTGTCATCTGGATATTTAAGACAATGATGAAATCTGTGTCTGAATTTGGGGTTTGTTTCATCAATGCAAAAACTATTTTGCTGATAAAAATGTTTGTTTTTCTTCCCTTCCTGAAATGGGAATTTTTTTTTTTTAATTTTTGAAGATTTTTGAATCTTTGTTTTGGGTTTTGCCTGAATTTATAGAAGAATTTAATTATTTTCTTGGTACAACTCTTTTTGAAGATCAAAAATGGAATATGAAGATCAGATCAATCAGGCCATTGACCCGAAATATGAATGTCTCTTGTTTGGTAAATTTCCTATCTTTCTTTTGTAACATACATCTCTTAATATGTAAAAATCCAAACTTTTCTAAACTAATCGTTATAATTTGTTTCATTTTTTGCTTTGAACCATTGTAAACAAACTTACAGATCTAGATGACACTCTTTATCCTCTGACTTCTGGTTTGTCAAGGGAAGTTACCAAGAACATTCAAGGTATTGTTACTGTTGTGTTGAAGGGTCTCATTATTTTGACAATTTGTTAGCTTCCTATTGGAATTCATAACCTTTTTTTTATAATTTTTTTTCTGGATACCCTTTTCAAGAATATATGCTCAAGACGCTTGGAATAGAGGAGGAAAAGGTTCATGAATTATGTGTTTCACTGTACAAGTATTATGGTACAACAATGGCTGGTTTAAAGGTAAAGGTTATCATAACATTCTTTTGAATATGAAGCTCTTTTGAGAATGTTTAAACTATAGAAAGATGACAGTTTTTTTTTTCTTCTCCAGGCTATTGGCTACGACTTTGATTATGATGATTTTCACGGGTACAGATTTTTCTAGCGTTCATTCTTTTATCTTTCGATGAGTTTATACATGGTATATGGTTCTTACTTGTTCTTGTCTTACAGTTTTGTTCATGGGAGATTGCCCTATACGATGCTAAAACCTGACCCTGTTTTAAGGAGTCTATTGCTTAGCCTGCCTATTCGGAAAGTTGTAAGATCCTAGCCCTCCATATGAATTACCATTTGTGATCATCTAGAGCCTCTCTTGTGACCATGTTCTGGTCTTGTATACAGATTTTCACGAACGCAGATAAGAACCATGCTGCCAGGGTGCTTAACAGGTTGGGATTGGAGGACTGCTTCGAAGGGATTATATGCTTTGAGACTCTGAATCCCGCAAACAAAGCCAACTCTTCTGCTGATGGTGCAAGATTCTTCTCAAAAGCCGGAGTTTTTGACATCAGTAGCTACAGTGCTCGTCCTGATTCTCACCTTGACCTTCCAAGTACTCCAGTTGTCTGCAAACCATTTGAAAAAGCATTTGAACAAGTTTTCGAGATTGCCAACATCAACCCCCAGAGAACGGTAAATTAATTAAACTTTTTACTTTTCAGACTATCCAATTGAGTCTAAAAACTTTTGTAGTGATTTTGAATAACTCCTACTGATGTTATGATGTCTTGCTTTTGCAGTTGTTCTTTGATGACAGCATCCGTAATCTACAGTCTGGTAAAAATATAGGCCTTCACACCGTGTGGGTAAGCTACTGAATATCTAATAACAAACAAATTTGCTGCCTGGTGATTTTTCCGTTTGGTTTTGCCTTCTTCCATAATTGGTTTGAGAATGGTTTTCCTCACTGGTTTCCCATGATATGCAATAGGTGGGAACTTCTCAGCGAACGGACGGTGTGGATTATGCCTTGGAGAGCATTCACAATATCAGAGAAGCATTGCCGGAGCTCTGGGAAGCAGATGAAAAGGCTGAGAACATCCGGTATTCTGGGAAGGTTTCTGTTGAGACAACGGTTAGAGCTTAGATCTTAGAACATACATATTTGGTGGGCCTTCACCATTCTCTTTGGAACATGTAAACAGTGTGGATCTTTGAAATAAAATTTGTGTTTTATTTAATAAAATTTGTCTCTTTCCCAACTTTGATAGTAGATAGTTGTATGACTGCTAGCATTTTGACCTGTTATGAGACAGCCTTGAAAACGGCCAACATAAATGTCCTTATCTTCCATTTCCCTACTAGTTTAAGCGCAAGGAACAATTAAACCCTTATCTTTCATGTGGAAATTATCTCAATTATGGTTAATATGGATATGGGAGACAAAGCTGTGTGGTATTCTTGACATGTAGACCTCAATCAAGTGAAATAAAAAGAACCCTTATCAAGTTTCTGGTGTGTTAATCTGGTTAACATTTAATAGCATCTTGGAGAATTTCATGTTTCATATTCAAAGGCGCTTATGTAGGTACAAAACAAAGCAGCTAATGTGATAGAACATATAGATCCTGTTAGGGAAAAAGGCAACTGCATCTGGGAGGGGGAAGAACGAAAGGAGAAAAACATAATCCACTAATATGTCATAAAACTGCTGATTTCCAACTTTATATATACCTAAATTTAAATAACTTGTTTATATACTCTTGCAAGTCTTTTGTACCCTTTACATTTGAACCATTCAAGTGCCCTGTGCCCATACCAATTTTTTGAATCAACTGAATATAATTAGTTAATTATTCAGTGGCAAAAAACCCTAAAGAAGTTTCTGAGCCCTTTTGGGCAACGGTCTTCAATGAACAAATGGGCTATTTGAAATCTCAACGGATGGACCACAGAAAAGTTTGAATGCGGTCATCCTCTCAGTGAATACTTTTTCCCTGTGAAGGCTTGAAACTTTGGTTCTTCCTCTTTAGGCGGCTCTCTACTGTTCTTCATGGCAACCTACAGAAAAAGCCAAAGATATGAATTGACTTTTTTGGGAAGTAAAATAAGAATTCTTAAAATATGTATGTGAATGAATTCAGAGATTTCTACCATTAAACTAGAATAGAGCGACGTACTTTTGTTGTTTCCTTTGGGGGCTGACCCCCATTCGAACCAAACACAAGCTTTCCAGAGTGTTGACTTGAAGTAGAGCTTGATGACTTGGAAGCAACAGTTTCATTGCCAGCATTTGAATTATGTTGTTTAAACAAGGGAGAGACAGGCAGTGCAGCTGGTTGTGTCAAGGGTTTGCCATCCAAGCGCCTTGCTGAACCACTGAACGGGCTAAACTTAGCAACCTTTTTAGGTGGCACTTCTTCAGCTGAAATATTGGTAGTGAGGTCATTTGTTGAATGGATCATTTGTAAATTTAATAGTCAATTTCAACCATGAAATTTTTTTCGAGAAACTAAAAACCGAAAAGAATAAGAGGATCAAACCTTCAGGTGGCATCCTTTTTGACCTTAGAGAGGGAACTGGCTGTTGTGGTTCTTTATAATCAAGAGGAGGGGCAAAGTCCACCTCACAATCAGTTTCAATAATACTGACTGCAGGGGAAGGTTTTGTTTCAACTATATTAATATAATACTTTTTATTGTTATAAGGGACCATGATAGTGTCACCAGTAGTTAAGCAAGAGTAACTCCTCAGTGTTGTTTCCAGGCTGCGAGCAAGCACAGAAAAGAAGGAATTTAAGAAATGAATGCAGATTGTTGTATTTGCTACTCATAAGAAATAGCCATGAAGATAAACTAACATTGCTTTGGGGTTGGAGATGTCTAAGAAGTCCATAGTGTGGGGCTGCAGCTTCACATAGGTTCCCTTTGCTAAGCTAGCATTTTTCACCTGCACAATATCTCCCTCTTGGAGGAGCATGTTCTCCATCATCTGAAAACAAAAATGCAGGGTGAGCAAGGAGAACAAAATCAACAAACACCATCTCTAAATCATGATATTAAAAGAACAAGGACAAGTAAAAACCATACCCAGTATGGTAAGTATATCATGCCCTCATCTGCAATGAACTCTAAAACCCCACAATGAGAAACTCGCTCAACAGGAGCATTAGTCAACTCAAATAACATTGGGTATTCGACATGCAGTGATGCTGGATAGCAAGATTGTCGTTAATATCAGGACAAAACAAGGCTAGCATTTGCATGTATTAACAGGGATAAAAAAAAGGAAGTTGAGTCATCTGCTTACCAAGGCGATCAAGAGCTGAGGCAGGCATAATAGCTGGAAATAACAAGCAATCATGATAAATTAGTCAATTGCCTTGAAAATTACATTTGGAAAAATTAGAGTGAGGTAGGGAGAGATAGAGGGAGAGGCATGGTGAAGAAGATCAACATACCTTTATCTCCCTTCTCCAGATGTGCCTGCAAATACTTAAACAAATTAGAATCAAAGTGGAATGAAATCTCATGGAACAACCAAGAGCACTTTAGTTGGATGATTCTACACCTCAATCAACCAAAGAAGACAATAAAAGAGTGCATGAGATCATCTACAGAATGCAGTAATAAAAGTTTAACCAACAAAAACCCTTTTTCTCCCTGTCCTGTATTCAAGGTGCAATCCTCTAACCTTGTCAATGAAAGAGACAGGGTAACATCGATAACATTGTTCAAATGTTGAATTGCCACGGTCCTGCAATTAAAAAAAAAAAACAGAAAAAGAAAAAGGATCAATTAACTGAGAATGATCACAATTATATGACAACTATAACCTATGCTAGAGGCAGCCTACAAGTTTGTCAAGCTAAACAGAATATCTTTCAAGCTTTTGATATATTCCGGGAAATACTGCTGCAACGGGTTATGATCAGTTAATGAAAAAGTAAAAACTAGTCATAGAAACAAATTGTTAAAATTATTATGATCAACGATCACATTGTTGTGATGAATCAATACTATCCAAACCAAATCGCCACTGGCTTTCTAAATTATATCAGATGACCATAGAAAACAAACACAAAACGAGAAAGAAAATAAATATAAATCACTAAACATACCATGATCACAAAGTTTTGAGTTCAATAACTTCTTCCAACAAGATCACCAGAAAATCTGCCACAAAAGAAGAAAGTCAATAAATCAAACAGATAAGTGATACATTAATGAGACAATAAACAAAACCGAGTTCCCATCATGATCAACCCAAACAACTGATTTAATACAAACGATCGACTCTTTAACATGCAAGAACAATCCCATCAAACAAACAAGGATGCTGAAAAAAAAAACAAAAAAAGACCCAGTTTTGAGAAAGGTGAAAAGATAAGAGAGAAAGCTAGAAAGAGGGAACATTGTGAATCAGATGATGACAAACATGTGAAAATAAAAATGGGTTTTGGGTTTTTGATTGAAAGTTGAAACCTTTGATTTGTTGTCTTTGATGGGTGAAGAAGACGATTGCCAAATTTTGTGTTTATATTGAAAGCTCTTTGCTTCTGCTTTTTGGCGTTCAGGGTGATTTATAAAGGGTGGCTTTTTCTTCCTCTACTGCCTTAGGTCCTAATGAAATTAAATTAGGACAGTTTTTGTCACGGATCATAAATTAAATTCAATCCCATGCAGGTTTTAGCTTTGAAAATAAAATTTAAATACGTTTATAAATTACAATAAATCACAAGTCCATATTTCAATTTTAAAAATAAAATTTAAATAATTTTATAAAACACGAACTTACGTTCCTAATTCAAAATACATATATGATAAATGGTGGAAGATTCATATTTATATACTCAATACTTACCTTATCTCTTATTGATATGAGATCTACGACATTCTACCCATCTATGTTTATATATCCAAAATTCATCCTATTTCTTACTAATACAAGATCTATTACATTCTACCCCATCCATGTTTATATACCTAAGATCCACCTTATTTTTTACTAACATGAAATCCATGGTATTCTATCTCACTTAATTATGCAATGCATTTATTGCACTGATTCTTTATTCGTAAAGGAGAAAGACTCTTATACTAATTCAGATCTACTTCAATCCTTGTATCTCTCGTGAGATCCCATATCAATAAAAATTTGAATCTACTTTGATATTACTTGCTATATGTAGAAACTTAAACCCAATCCTATGCGACTATAAGTTTTGAAAATAAAACTTCACTAAATTTATAAATCACATGCTTACGTTTTCAACCAAAAAGATATACTTGATAAGTGATAAAAAATCCATATTTATATACTCAAGACCCATCTTATTTCTGATTGATGTGAGATCCATTATTGTTCTTCTATCCTTGTTTAGAAAATGGAAATTGGTTTTTAATTATTTTCTTTTGTATCCAACATCAAAATCACTATATTTTTCTTCTAATTTGTATGATTCTCTTTTTTTTTCTTCATTTATAAGATTTCTTATACTTCTAGGTCTATTAGTGAAAAAAATTTCCTAATTTGCTTAATTTACATGATAAAATCTACATAAAGTATAATGTTCAGAGATATTAATGAAGATAAAAAATTTTTATTGACTCAAGAAAAAATGATTAAATCTCAAAAAAATATTTAATTAAAATATAATAAGCATTGGTATCATATGGAATTTCAGCTTAATGAGTGACCTTGACCAACTAGAAATTTTATAAAATTTTTTTTGCCTAGTACACTATGAATAACTTTTAATTTCGTAAAGATTAAACTATTAGCGTACCTAATAAAATTATGAAAATATTTTTAATTTAAAATTAATTTATTTATTCACATTCATTATTTAAAAAGTGTAGGTAAAATTGATGGTAAAAAGAAAATATGTATGCAATTTGCAATTGCAATGGCAGGGCTGAGTGGGCCTAGCTTTTGGGCCCACTTGGGCTGTAGACCTTAAGTTTCAATTCAAGTCAGCCTAAGAAAATGCAATTGGCAGCCCTAAATCAAACTCTTTTAGGAAAACAAAACAAAATCGTCCTCCCCTAAACCCTCGTTTTCCCTTGTTCTGTTTCCCTCTCACAACACTGCAACGACAGAAAAAAGAGAAATTTAACAAAAATTAATAATTTAATTATTTTTACTTCATAGCTTCAAAGCTCTTTATTTAATCTTGGAGGAAAATTCGGCGGCTAAAATGGCGAAGCGAGAGCTCTCCAGTACTTTGAGGGGCTTGAAGGTAAACCAACAGAACGAAGCTTATTCTTTCGTTCAAGTTTTTTTTCTTTTTGGCTTGAATTTTTGTTATACCAACTTGATATTTGAGCTGTTTTTTGCTTTAACTTATCTGGGTATTTATCGTTTTGTTGATTTTCCTTTGAATTTGTAGTAATAATTCTTTTTTGTGATTATGGAGATTCTTGAGTTTCTTATATAGCTACTTGAGATTTGAACTAGGCCTTGTGTTGATTCATCTGGCATTCCTTTATTTTGTTGATTATTTTTTTTTCCAAGTTGAAAAATTTCGAGTCATTAACTTATATGGGCTTTATTTATTTAATGCAATAATAGTTCATGCAAAGGGCAGCTCAGAGAGAGGAGAAAGTTAAGAAAGAAGAAGAGGTTAATCCTGAAGGGAGTAATACTATTACTAGAAAATGGTACAAAAATCCCACCTTTTTTTTTTAATTATCTTAAATCTGTTTAGTGTATTAAGTATTCTTCTTTCAGTTACTATATGCAATGAGCCTTTGACGTTAGGCTGCATCCAATATGATCGTATGATTACACACAGGAGGACAAGGATACGACTAGGTCATACTTTATATATAAATGAACTTATGCTTTAAGGTCAGAGGGAAGAATGGCCAATGTGTTTTTGTTTCCTCAGAATTGAAGATTCTTGCAATGCTGATCATTGAAATAGGGATGGGGCTTTTTTAGTGTTCAAATGGTAATATAGGGGGCTAGCAGCATATTGCCAATCTAGTAGGGATGCTGATCATTGCAATGCCTCCAGTATTTGGTGGTCAATCTTGATTCCCCCCCAATCTGCAGAAAGCAGAATTATTTGTGTAGATTTAAAATAGAAAACAAAAGAAGGGATCCCTGATAAATGGATTTTATAGGATGCAACCACTTGTGAGATCTGCTCACTTGTTTCTGATTTTTTCCTAATTTTAATTTGTTTAATTCCAATTCTGTATTTGCATACATTCAGTGTGGTTATTATGGAAGGGGATCCCCATCCAGGAGCAATTGTAGGACGGATGTCATTTCAAAGTTTCAATCCTTCTATTGATGTGAGTATAAAGGTCAAGTGACCTAAGAATTTTTCCCAATGACTATTCACCTTCTGTGCTTCTCTCGTGGCATCTGCCCTCATGTAAAAGCCTTGTCTTGGCAGAAACTGAATGAAGATGCATCAAATGTGTGTCAGCCGGATGCCTCTGGTGGAAGAACTTTGTCTAGGTGGGTATGTTTTTTTAAATTTTAACAGGTCTTGTGTTAATGTTCCGTTAATTTCCTGAAAGTTTTTGACGATTATTATGCACTTTGCGCTGGAATTCATAAATTCTTGTCTTAAGAAATGAAAAATTTTAATCAAAATGATTAACTCTTGAAAGGAAACATTTAGTCAATGGAAGATATATAGGCATGTTAAGTTGGAAATGCTAGTCTTCTGTAGCTTTACTTCAGATGGTAGGGTAAGTTGAATTGAGCACATGTCTGCAAAATATGCATACATTTAATCTTACTTTTTGCCCTTGGATTGTGACAGTGAAAACAGATCTGAATCTGAAGGAGCTGACTGCTCGAAGGTCAGCACATATAAATACGAAGGTAATGGAGACCTTAAAAGAAAACAGTCTGACGTAGTTTCTGAACCTGAGTATCCAAATAAATCACCAAAAAATGGTCATGGAGTTCAATCGTCACCAAGCAGCAGTAAAGCCTCCTCCCAAAAGCAGTCAAAGCGTGAGAAGCTGGACTGGAAACTTCTCAGGCCACCAAAGTCTAAGAGGTGATTATAATTAGGAAAATTATGTTCTGTGAGTCCATTAATACTTACGTCCAGGTTCCTATAATTAAATATGTAAACCTTGTTGTCATATTCTTGAAGCTCAGCTTTCTTAACTTCTCAAATTGTTTAAGTTAATTTACTTTCTTTCTCTCCCCCCGTTCACTACTGCATGTTAAGCATGAGACTCTTGTGAAGCAGTTTAAGTTGATTTACTCAAGAAGAAGCCAAGAATTTGATTTACAATGCTCAAACAGCTTGAATGAGCTTGGAGCTGTTTGTCTGCTTGTGCTGAATTTGCTCTCGAGAATACCTGTGTGCTAAGAAACACCAAACAATAAGTAAATTATTTGTGGTGCCAGTACAATGTCTTCAGTCCAACACATATGGCTATATGATAGTTATTTGGTTTCCATCTTTTAGTAATTTCAATTATTTGAAATACTGTGAGCCCTCTCATATCATCTTTCCCTCACTTTGGGAGCTTGAGTTTGGACAGTATCTAACCGGTGCATGAAGTAGTGTAGTTGCACCCTTCACTTCCCTTTGGTGCTGAGTGTATTTCTGATCCATGAATAATGATCGCAAAAAGATTGTCATCTCATCTCCATCATACCTGCATCTGATAATGATGCATGTAATCAGAGAACTGGTGAAGCTAAAAGAACTGCCACGGCAGGTTACAGTGAGAATTGTAATGGGTTTCCTCAAAATTGCGAATTTTATTTCCAGGTTCCTTTTGTTGTATGCTTATCTAAAACACAGCCTGTCGAGACAGCCTTCTAGTCGATCCCTGGAAAGACACTTCCCCACTCCATACGGAAAGGGAAAGAAAGAAAAGAAAAGGATTTGTTACCTACCTACCTGCTTGTTTTGAATGCAATTGATTTCATTTAAAATAGCACATTAGAATTAAGAGTTAAGAGCTATAACACACATCCAACCTTTGCTTCTAGGGGTTGATATTTTACAACTATACAAAATAGAATGGTAAGCCTACTGAATAATGTGATCGGGCTTCGGAACAAAATAACTAGGGAAACTAATCTGCGGAACCATTACTCGCCATCACAGTTAATTCCGGACAGGCTTCCAACATGTAAGGGCATAAATAACTCTGCCCTTCCATCCCTGCAGCATCCAGCGGCCATCCACATCTACAACAAAATCCCTGTGATAACTTGATCGCACCATATTCGTCACTTTCTTCAGGAGTTCCTGATCCAATGGAACCTGCTTGAACCCTGCCCTCTTAGTCCTAGACTGCCATTGCTTGTATGTCTCTGGCCTTTCAACCCTCTCAGTACCCTCGCATGCAATCACATTCATAATGTCCCTCCCAATCACCTCTTTCTCAAACATCATCCTCTGCGGATCTTCCCGAGAAACATTGGCTTCAAATATATCGAACTGAGCAGAGAAATGGAAGAGAGCCTCTCGGAACCTTGTGACGAAGAAGGGTGCGTTATATGTTCCGTTCGCGGCCCCATGGATGAATAATTGAGGATTGATGCTTCTGATCAATTTCAGAACAGTGTCCCTCGCACTGGTTGGCGCCACTGTGTCATCTGGGAGGTTCTTTAGCCGATACATGCAGTTGACGACGACCACTTCATCTTTATCAATCTTCAGTTCCTCAAGTTGGATGGTTTCCCATTTCTTAGCTATCACGTTGTACTCAAATGGGACCTGGAATCTCTCACAATACCTTTTCAAGCGACGCCCCGTCTCTTCCACCCTTTCTGCAGGTCGGAAACCTGGTTGTGGAAACTCGATACCGGTAATACGAAGCTTGGGAGGTCCATTAGCCCTTGCTGAGAGACGCTGGATGAGGCACGGCCATTGAAAGCCATAACAAATACCAAAATCAACGATATGGAGCGTCGTTGCCTTTTCTGCCACTTCCATTATCTTTTTATTTGCGTAAAAATTTGACATTTTCTTGAAGGGGCAAGCTAAAACATAAACTCCGTAAGCTTTTAGGACGTCGGCAGCCGAGGTCCTGTTGCTTAGCAGAGGTAAATACGATGGTGCCCCATTGCCAGCCAAACGCGTCTTAAGGGCATTAGCAAAGTAATGTGCCAATCTTTGGGTTCCATCTCCAGAAGCAGAAGAGTGCTGACTTATCTGTTTCAGCAGCTCATTCGCAGTCCTTTGGTCATTGATGGTCACAGCTTGTGCACATTGAGTAAGGAGACTCCACAAATCCACCACTTCACTTTTCTTGCCGTTTTTCTTTTTGCGTGTTGTTCCACCGTTAGACCCTTTTAGCTGCGAGTTCCCATTGAAAGAACATCTTGGAGAGTAATCATTTTCACCTTTGCAGAGCAGTACATCGTCGAACATATCTGATTGCTCTGAATCTTCAAGAGAAATTGCAGATTGCTTGTTGCTCCTACCTTCTTCCAAATAATCATCGTCCTCACGCTGATAATTTTTCCTTCCCCTTGATCCTGATGGTGATTGATACCTTCCATCAGAAACTGAAGGCCTTGATAGGTTGCTTTCTGGAGCCAAAAGCGCCTTATCACCATTGAGAGAGGACTTACTTGCTTCTCCAATCCCTGTTCTGAAGTGCCTAAGAGACTCTAACGTGGTCTCTCTTTGTAAATCTGGCACTAAAGAGGTTCTTTCAAGAGAATCAATAAGAGAAGTTTGAATGTAGGAGGACTTGACTTCACCTGGACTATATTTCCCACTCGACTCAACCAAGCTGGTGGCAGTAGTATATCTGTTACTGCTACCAGTACTTGATCTCTCGGTGAGATTATCATCTAGGTAGTAACCATTTTGACCGGTACATAGAGAGAGAGGATCGGCTGAAAGTGGATACTCGTGGCCAAGGGCTTCATAGAAGGATTTTTCAGCAGCTTGGAGAGCTAAGCAATCCTGCAACATACAGGTCTTTTCATCTATGTCTTCTTCCATTAGCATCTCATTGATGTATTTGAGCATTTCATTGGCAAAAGGAATATTGTCGAGAGGATGTCCGTCTGAACTCACGCCTGATGATGAAGCTGAATCAACAGGAGAGTCTGGACTAGTCGGAAGGGAAGGTGGATTTGGAACCATTCGCTCAGGGCTCTCTTTAAACCCATTAACAAGGTTGTGATTTGAATACACCGGTACTGAACCATGATCAAATTTGAACCCATACATGGAACTAGGAAAATCTTGGAAAAGGGTATCCATAGAAAGTTGGAAACCTATCTGATACAACAAGACCCGACTGAAATTGGATCAGAAAAACCTAAAAATCCGACCTACCCTCCTGTCGATTGCCAAGAATCCTGAGGAAAACTAGAAGAGAAAATGAATATTTCAAAGATCGGTAAGAAGAATTTAATGGACTGGACAGTAATTGAAGAGATATAAATGAAAGAATTGAACGAACCAACCAACACCGAAACGAAAGAGTAGTCAAAGGAGCTAAGCAAAGAACCTGGATAATTCCATAGTTTCAAGAAAAAAACCTGAAGATGCTCTTTCCTTAAAAAGGTCAAGCTGTCGAGCATTCAGAACGAACCTTCTGGGAAAGTACAGTCATGACAGGGCAGCCGCCAACTTGTACTCACCGTTTTGAGACAGATTTTAGTGCCCCTGGAGTCAAGGAGGAAACTTATAATCATATTGACTTCTTGAAACAAAAGTTGCTTAATGCGCAAGAGATTTGACCAAGTGGGGAACGCAAAGTTGTCTGGGCATCGTGAACGTGGGTCAGAGGTGGCACGTTGTGTCCCATGACAATGACCCGATGTAGATTTCTTTGTTCTTTTCCTATTAAATATAAAATCAACGAAATTACTTTGATACGTGATAAAGTTAAAAGTAACTTTCAGGAAAACATCCCGTGATGCTAAATATGAGATAAGAAAAACTAACATATAACTGGTTGCCTTTTTTTATTTTTCTCCCAAAAATTATTTTATTATTCTTCAGTTACCTAAGACCGCTGTGGACCTATCACCTGAAGCCACGGGCACCTCTCCCCTGTCTTTCTTCTTTGTATCGAACCTCGGGTAGGGTTCTCCTTTACATTTCTATGGTGACAAGGGATTTTCTCTCTGATACTAGTATTTTGATAGGTGTCCTACTACCATAATTCCCAAGAAACGTGTTCATCAAAATCTTAAAACAATGTAACAGTATTATGAATATATAAATATTTATATGTGAGTGAATTAGATAGATGATTTTGTAAAAGATCTTTTTGGTTAAGGAGAAATAACATGTTGTAATGAGTGAATCGAGATGCGTTAAAAGGAGACAGAGAGGAAAACTGGAGCAGTTCTTGAAGTGGCTTTGGGTGGCAGGTGGTGATGGATGAGAAAAGGTGGAAGAGGTGACGGCTAACGACAATTGAAAAAGTTGAAAAGAAAAAATGCTTGGAGGAATATTAGAGAGAGCTTTTCAAAGTAATCTCTGCTGAGTGTCTCTAAAAAAAAATCCCTTCTTACCTTTCAAGTTCTCATATTTATACTGAGTAGGAACACTTTCTTAGGAGTTGTTTAGGAGAGCACGTTCAATAATGGGATAACGTGTTTGTCATGAAAAAACAATTAAAGAACGATTTACAAGATATTAAAAGAATGATCATGTAATTAGGTAGTGGGCGTAAGTTCTGGATAAATGGGGTAGTAGCATTCGAAAGTACTTCACATGTATTTTTAAGAAGTAAGGAAAGAGAAAAGGGTAAAGCACATTTACTTCAATGAAAGGTTAAGAGGAAGTCCTCTAAACTATTTTCATATCTGAGTTATCAAGTCAAACTCTCTAGAACATCCCAAATATGAAGGTAATTCATGAATACTGTCACTTATTTTGAGTTACTTTCACTTTCCCGTACAAATAGCTATTCTATGTTTGTTCTTGTGTACTTCTGTGCTTGTAAGCTCTTTGGGTGCTTTTATGTTTGGAACGCCCGGGGCACTTCTGTGCTTGGAACGTCTTTGGGTTTATACACTTGGAACACCTTTGGGCATTTATGGACTTGGAACTCCTCTGGGCATATATGTACTTGGAACACCCTTGAGCGCTTCTGCACTTGGAACACCTAGGCGCTTCCACGGAACACCCTTTGATGCTTCTGCATTTAGAATGCCTCTGGGTGTTTCTGCGCTTGAAACACCCTTGATGTAATTTTTCTGTAAAGAGTATTTTAAAAAATAATAATTAACCAAAATTGGGTATTTATAATTTTAAATTTATATAGTGTGCTTTAAGAACATTTAATATCATTTTAAGCATTTCAAGAAAAATAGATAAGATATTTCAATTTCACATTAAACAAGTGAAAAAATCTTGATAAACTTATGAGTATGGTATACCTTATTAAGTTAATTTTTTAAAAAGTTGTTAATAGTCTGTGGTAAAATGATATGAGAGTCGATCCAATCTAGACTTGATCCATGTCAATCACCTTTAGAAAGGAGGTAAGCAAGGTTGTTGACAGCAGCAACAATGTCATCGGAAGTGTAGAACGTGACATCAAGAATTTCAAAAGAAGCAAGTAGGATATTTCATCACACATCGAATTTGATAAAATTTATAAAAAATAATATTGAATATCTTATTAAGTTAATTTTTTTGAGAGAAGATAATAATCTTAATGCTTCGAACATTTGAATAATATAAGTAAATTGTAGTTGCTCCTTGTCAATTCCCATTCGAAACTTTAACAACAAGATGTAATGAAAAGAGTGGAGGCATATTGGCTGCTTTTACATCAAGGCGTGCATAAGAGAGAAGCAAGAGATTTCAATTTGCTCATGAGTAAGAATAGATTCTGGTTGCTCAATTATTGCCAAAAAGGCTTAGATTCAGTGCTATCTCTAAGCTTTTTACCGTCCCATCTCATTGCTGGCTGTATTCTAATTTCGCTCGACGCTTAAAGTCGACAAGTGGAGTAAAATGGGCTAAAAAGTTAACAATGAGGTTGGGCAATTGACATTGACCTGTTCTACACTTCAATCGATGTGGCTCACTAATTCCTCCTTAATTTGTTTTCAATCAAACTAGAAAAAAAGGACAATTCAATTCCAAGGCCGATTCAGTGAATCTGATTAACTCTGTTTCACGTTTGTATTTTTTTCCCTTTCTTCTTTTCTACGCACCCAATCATCAACCAACGCTGCATTGGATTGTAGTTTGACGACCGGACTAGAGCTGACAGGGAAAGGCATTAACGTTTGTTTATAGCCTCCGAGCAAGGAAAAATAACCCCAAATAATTATGCCTTTGACAGATGGGGCTGGGTCAAAGCTCAATAAACTGAAAGGACCAACAAGAATCTTAATCCAATTTTTAAATTTAATTAAACTAATCCACGAAACAGATCTTTTATACAGACCAGATTCATTCCACCTCACCTGAAGGGGAAGTTTCTCTTGCATTTCCTGAGATGCTGAGACTTTTTTCTTATAATTATAATAATAATTGGATTCCCCCATCACTTCTTTTGGATTTTCCATTTTGTTTTTAGCTTCCTAATACTTCATCTAGGCGTTTCTTTGCAATAATGTACCATAGCCTAAGGAGTAACTTGAATTAATGTTGAGGGTGGGAAAAGGGGCTATTCTATTTACTATGGGGAAGCGCACAGTGTCTTCTTTTTCCCCACTTATCTTGGATGCTCTTCAGAGATGCTGACTAGCTTCACTGCAAATTCCTTGCAGGATCTTAGAGAGAGAAAACTGCTGCTGAATATGGGCTTGATTACTTATCTGATAAGTGGATTCTAGAATGGTGCAACTCACGAGTCATGACATGAACCGCGTGTCTGTGGCTTGAACGTTTCCAATTTTTCTAAGTAACAAGAAAAATTGCCTACACTGTCTATATTTGGCTTGGAAACTTAGCAAGGTTCTAGAGTCTGTTGTGAAGCATGTTCTAAATTGAAACAGATTTTCTTGACTCTAGAGGAATTTTGGTCTAAGCTGTATTGTTCATTTGACATTAATAAGACGGTAATGTTCATTGGAACAGATTAGAAATGAAGTTTAATGAAGTTCTCATTTCGTTTCTAGGCAAAAGGGCCAGGGAAGCGCCCTTCTTATTCCCCTTCTTTGAATGTTCTTAAGCAAGAAAGGTAGGCGATAAATGTGAAAGAAAAATTTTGTTCTGATTAAATCGTATTTAAATAACCTGAACTGCTTATTAATCAAACAGATTTGGCATGGAGAAGCATCCAAATCTATTTTGGAAGAGGTGACCTATAAAGGGTAGGTGCCAGGCCGGGTTTCCAGGATTCCTAGAGAAACAGAAACAGGACGTCAGTGCCTTCTATCACGAATGAGGTATTACATGTTCTTTTCTTGCCTGGAAGCAATTTTTTGGGTTTTTTTTTGTCTGATAGGCTATTTTACTTTCACGGCATAGATTTCCATGGTAGAGAAAATTTCATTTATATTAGAAAGGAATGAATTAACATATTAAGAGCTAAGCAGAGTAGTGCTTTGCTTTTAGATTAGCAAAAACTATGAACAGAATTGGACCTAGCTCATTTGTCATGTTACTTATTAGAGACAGGAGACCCTGTCACTCCTGGACAGGTTTCCAGCAAGAAAGAGCATGGATTACTCTCCCCTTCCATCCTTGAAGAATCCACTGGCCGTCGACCTCAATAGCAAAATCCTCGTGGTAGTTTGATTTCATCACTGTCCGTGCCCGATTCAATATCTTTTCGTCTAAAGGAAGCTGCCTGAACCCAGCTTTCTGGTTCCTGAACTGCCACTGCTTGTACGTTTCTGGTCTGTCAATTCTCTCCAGCCCCTCATATGCAATAACATTCATAGCATCCCTTCCAAACATTTCTCTTTCAAGCAGCAATCTGTCTGGATCTTCACGAGGTACGTTAGCCTCCAGGATGTCAAATATTGCTGAGAAGTGGAAGAACGCCTCTCGAAACCGTGTGACAAAGAATGGGACATTGTAACTACCATTAACAACTCCATGGATGAAAAGATCTGGATTAATTCTCTTGATTAACTTCAGAACAATGTTCCTTGGACTGTTTAATACCACTGAGTCATCAGGCAGATTCCTTAGCCTGTACATACAATTAACAACAATCAACTCATCTCTTTCGATCTTTAGATCCTCAACTCGGACAAATTCCCATCTCTTCGCTATGGAGTTGTACTCAAATGGGACATCAACATTCTCACAGCATCTTCTTAAACGACGGCCTGTTGCTTCAATTCTTTCCGCAGGCCTTAACCCTGGTTGGGGAAAATCAATTCCCGATATGCGAAGCTTAGGAGGCCCACCACGCCTTGTTGAGAGACGCTGAATAAGGCAGGGCCATTGAAAACCATAGGAAATGCCGAAATCAATAAGGTGGACTGTTGTTGCCTTTTCTGCTAGCTTTGCAATGTTTCGATTGGCAAACAAATTTGATATCCTCCTGAAAGGGCATGCTGAAACATATAAGATATAGGCTTTTATGATATCAGAAGCCAAAGTGCCATTTCTTGGAATTGGGGTATACAGCGGTGCCCCGGTGCCATTCAAGCGTACCTCTAGACCATTGGCAAAGTAATGAGCCAGCCTCTCAGTTCCATCTCCAAAAGGAGAAGAGTGTCGCCTAATCTTACCGAGTAGCTCAGTTGCAGCTCTTTGGTCATAGATGGCCACAGCTTGTGCGCATTGATTTAGGAGACTCCACAAATCCACCATTTCCTTTCCATTCCCCTGTTTCTTTACACGGCTTTTTCTACCGCTATCCGCTTTCACCTGTCCGTTATCTTGCAACTTCCTGTTTGCTCTATTTTGTGAGGCTTCATAAAGAGGACATGACACATTCCCACCCTTAACAAGGAAAACCTCATCGAACATGTGTTCCTCAGACGAGTCTTCTTCAGTAATTAACGCAAATTGCTTACTGTTCCTCCTTCCTTCCAAGGAATCCTCAAATTCCCGTGGATGATTTTTCCTTCCCATTGATCTGTTTGAAATGTGCTTCCACACTTCCTTCTCTGCTTCCCTGCCTGCCACCCCTTTCTGTAGCTCTGGTAGCTTAAATGTGTAACTCTCCACAGGCTCAGAACGTAGTATCTCACCACATAAACGTGGTAAAAATGAGGTAAGTTCAGTAGAGTAATTACTAGAACTTTGCATCAATGGGGAATCCAAGCCATGTTGATGATAATTCCAGCTTGATTCCACCATATTGTTAGCAGCAGCCTGGCTATCATTGCCATCAGCTCTGTTGCTGCAGATAAGGGGATCATATGGGCACTCGTTGTCTACATCAACTTCTTGATAGAAATGATCAGGTAAAGGGGGATATTTCTGAACTAGAACATCATAGAAAGATTTCTCCGCAGCTTGGAGAGCTAAACAGTCCTGCAACATGCAGGGTCTACCCTCCACATCTTCTTCCATAAGCACATCATTTATGAACTTTAACACAGCGTTGGAAAAATCAAGGTTGTCACTACCGTATGGAGAATCTCCATCTGATGAGTTCGAACCTACAGATGAAGCTACATGGCCAGGATGGTTTGATTTGGCTGGATCCACCAATATGTTATTAGGATTGGATCCATTAACAGGATTCTGATTTAAAAAGACTACTTCTGAGCCATTGTTTGGGAGAAGGGTATCCATCGTCGACAGGCAAACCTAATATTGAAATACCCAAATTGAAGTTTGTAACTTCTAGCAAAGAAGCATAAAAGTTTCTTTTACAGAATGAAACCAACCTTTCATGAAACAAAGAAAGAATTGGCAAAGACTTACTCCTGAATACGGTATCTACATAGGAAGAAACTTGACAGTAGATCAAAAGGATGAGAAGCAATGAATTCAAGCTACCTTACAGAAAGCTATAGTTAAGGAAGCAAATGCATCGAATGAATGCAGATAGCTGTCAGGCCTCTGATTTTTGCATTAAAAAATGTTGAAACCTTCTTTAAAAGTCCAAGGTAAGACCAAATCACCAGCCGCCTGGCAAAGACGAGCTACATTAACTGCGAGTAAAATAAAATGTGATAATTCCAAGAGTATCTAATTTCATTGTCTTGCATCTTTTGATAGCAAATTTCTAAGCATAGAAGGTAATATTCAGTTCATTATTGGATGTATAAACTCTTATCATTACGCTGCACAAATACAAGATTAGTTGAAGCAAAAAATTGTTTACACTATCCTCTGCTAAAAAGTTTGATCACCACCCTGTTGTCTCTTACATAGTGTATGAAATACTCTTTAAATTTTCAGTCTTTCTTTAATCGGATATCCATTTAATTAGTATATATAATATGGGTTGTTAGATCTCTTAAATCTGATTGATTTGACATCATCACAAGGCTACCACTGACTGAATATAAAATTTGATTTAATATTAGACGTGAGGATACTTGGATATGTTGATGCTGCCATAACCTTAGCAAATGCTTAATCAGAATTAAGTGATGTGATTAAGACCTTTCTTCCTAATTAGCTACTTCAAACTATATACATGTGAAATTAAAAGCTGATACATGGTATCAGAAAACCAGATGGAACCAAACAGTCAAAACACCTCACAAGCAGAACTGTTGCAGCTCCAGAAAATATGAAACAATCCAATTCAGCATCCCATGACCGCACTAAACGAGTAGAACAATTACAATACTAGACAAGAACAAAGACCTTCTAGTACCGCCGCCCTTACTACCGGGCAAAAAATATTTCGGTTCTATCTACTTCAAATTTAGTAAAAGTTTGTTTCACGGTATGCATGAACAACAGAAATATCTCCAATGATCTTACTTGAATTATCAATTTCGTTAAAAATGTGTCACTCATCTCATGGTCGAAGTATTTCCTCGATAACTTAAGATAGTGCAATTCTAGAGTTGTGCTCCATGGTTGAGTTTTTGCATCCATGAAGTGAATAAAAAATAAAAAAAACACACCAATTACATGCCCGTAAGAGTTGGTGGGTGTTGGATTGAATGGTCTTTATCGTTAGTGAGACTAGGAAACAGAGCTACAGGTTCTGTTTCCCTCTCTTACTGATGTCCGAATGTGGCTTTTCTGGGCGTGATAGACTTAGGTTGATTTGCAAGATAATTGTATATGTTGGATACATCTTGTGTTTATTTAGATGTGTCAGGTTGATGGCTTCTGGTAGTTTTTGTAACCAGGCCGAGGTCAGGAAGAGTAGAGTAGAGTTCTCTTTGCTGAGAAAATATATTGATATAATGGAAGCAACTATACAAAAGAAAGCTTTTTCCATTTGAAAGAATTTATGAGGAACAAATATCCAATTAATAAAAATATCTTCAACAATAGACATAGTTAATGCACAAAATAAAACCATAAGAAAACATATGATTTTTACCATAAAAGACCTTTTCATGTGACAGGAAAAAACCACAAAACTTATTAATTCAGAAAAATAATTCACTAAAAAATCAATGAATACAGCACAGAATCATTCAATAACTCCTAGATCTCACAAGAACTCCTACTCTTTATCAATCAATAAAGTAGAAATCACCAAACAAGAATACATTAAAATTAAATAAAGGATATCACAACTCAACAAATAAGAAAGAATAAAAACACTTTGACCATACAAATTGAAACTCACAATATCAAAAACAACATGCTAAAATTTTATCAAAATCTGATCACAGATCACCTTTCACATTGATGCAAGCTAAGAACTTTTTCCCTACTCCTCTTTGTCAACACTTTTTCCTCACTTAAAAAGAAAATTCTTTGGTCATCCAAAAAGGACAAAAGTCTTTTTTTTTTTGTTTTTTTACTAGAGGAGGACCCACAACACTCCTCAGCTTCTGCTTTTCCTCCTTTTTTACATTGGGAACTTATAGCCTAGGTGAAAACATAATTATAGCAGGTTAATGACAGTAAGCATGCAGCCATAAATGAAAAAAAAAAAAAACAAGAAAACAGAGAAGAACAGAAAACTAAGGCAACCAAGCCTGATATACCTGAACATAAGTATATATGTTCAATGGAAAGCTTTGAAACAAAGTTGAAGCAAGGGCTTCTACACTGCAATGCTCTATCAGAGTTTAAACATCAATTCAAAACATGCATTAGGTGCATGACCGACATTAACCATGACAGTCAGCAACTGTCACAATACAAAAACAGTGAAGCATGGGCATTTGACAAATGGCATGGCTTTTTGCGGGGTCTTCAATGCACACTGTAATTAATTAATAACTAGATTATGACCCGTACGTTGCACAGGAGCCTCTTTCTAGTTGTTTTTTTTTCTCTTTTTACTTCTCTTCTTCTTTTCTTTTTCTTTTTTTTCTTAACCCTCCACGTGTCTAAAGGAGGAAGCCTTATGTCATAGATTTACTCATAGTGGTTTTTGTTGCTTGACTGAACATGGTTTTCTTATGTTTTTTTGGTGGTAAATTAAAGGTGGATTAAATGAAGAAATGATGTGGATGGCATATCAGTTTCTTAAAGTTTATTGTTTATAGCCACCGAAATGGAAAATTAGTGCCAACAAGATTATCGTTTGAAAAAAGGAGGGGTTTGCTGCTATCATTATTCAAAGGGGCATTCCACTGTTTGAAAGCACATAAATAATTGAAAATCAAGCTTTATTAGTATTAGCCAATATGTTGAAAAGTGAGTGTTGGTGTCATCATCATGGAGCAAAACCAGCAGATTCATCCCACCTTAGACATTAATCCTTCTGCATTGCATCATTGTTGGACCTTAAAAGTGCTGTTTGCACGTTGACGTTCAGTTCTTTCGAGTCTTCCAGTACACATGAGAAAAACAAAAAGGACCGACCATGCCAATGTCAACAAAATAGAAAGTCAGCAATACATGAAAATTTGTTCTAGAAAAATGACAAATTAATTGAATTAGTCTAATCAAATGTGAACACACTCCGAGAAAATCATTCATGTTTCTGTCGACCCAAACAAAAAAAATTCTTGTTTCTGTTTCCATGCACGAGGAAACGTAAGCAGTACAAATCCAAACTCTCTCCTTGCTTGTAAGGTAGAAGGGTTTTGATGTTGGACCTAACCATGCTTAGGCAATGAAGAATGAAGTGTAATTAGCTCTTCAACTCTCTCTCCTGTGATCACCTTAACTATGATATGGAAGTTTTTTCTTTCTTTGAAAATAATATGGAAGTCTTTTAACTTATGGCAAATTGGGTTAGATCGAATTCTTATTGTTTCTGCTTCGAGATATAAGTTTCCATACAACGTATATGGCAGAAGAAGAGTTTTAGGTATAGATTCACTGTCCTATGCAATGAGATAATAATTACCATTAAGATGTTATAATTCTTTTTGAAAATCATTAAGATATCTTATAATGGAAGTGCAAATCAATGACTCATTTTCTTTGGAAATTTATATTGTATCAAAGTAATGACTGGTTCAAACAAACTTCTGTCTTCTTCATCAGCTGATCAATAGTTAGGGTAAATTAAACGTTACACTGTACTTATTCATGATGATTTAGCTCAAACCATTGGAATTTAACACATGGGCGGTTGATGTAAGGATTCTGAATCTGAGGGGAGGGGGAGAGATCGTAGTGGCTAGAAACGACAAGAAAAAAAATAAGCCAGGAATCAAATCTATGCAAATGCTGACAGCCGCCATGGGACATGCATATAGAAGAAGAAGAGAAGAACGTGAAGAAAACGCATGCGGATATATGAGATTCCCTTCATGCTCTATATTTTCCAACAAGAATTTAATGGGGTTAATTTGTTTCTTCTCTCTTCATCATAACTCATCAAGAAGATATACGTACACAGCCATGAAAAAATTTCTTCAGAATATGATTCTGTAATAATTACTGATAATAAAGGGAAGAGAAAATACTGTATTTATCGTTTTAATTAACTTTACAATTACAAGGTTTATTACAGTTTATTCTTACTTTTCCAGAGAGTAAACCACCAGAAGAGCAAGAATTTATCACAAGGGCGCAATTGATAGATTTGTCAGGCTACAGACATGCAAAATTTTGTGCTGTAACTAATTAAACAGGAAATAGAATAGACAATAAGGAGCACACAGGTTTTCCCCTTAAGGCTCCTTGGAAGGCCTCCAAAAGGAAAGAGCGAAGAGAATTCGGCCCTTCCATCCCTGTAGTATCCAATTCTTGTCTTCATCCACCAAAAAGTCCTTGTGGTAGTGCAACTTCACGTGCGCCTTTGCACTGTTCAGTATCTCCTGCTTCAATGGAAGCTGCCTCAACCCCGCTCTCAGATTACGAACCTGCCACTGCTTGTATGTCTCTGGCCTCTCGATCCTTTCTGAACCTTCGCATGCAACCACATTCAAGATTTCCTTTCCATACATATTTTCCTCCAAAACCATTCTCTCCTGATCTTCAGAGGGTGCTATCTCTTCAAGCATGTCAAACATTGTAGAGAAGTAGTAGAGTGCCTCCCGGAAACGTGAAACAAAGAAGGGGGCGTTATAGGCCCCATTAACAATCCCATGAATGAAAATGTTAGGATTAATTTTCCTCACCAAGTTCAGAACAGTGTCTCTCGGACTGCTCAAATCGGCCATCTCATCCACTATATGCCTCAACCTGTATAAGCAGTTAACCACAACCACCTCATCTTTGGCAATCTTTAAGTCCTCCAATTGGATACTCTCCCATTTCTGCGTTATGCCATTGTACTCAAACGGGATATTGAATTGCTTACAGCAATTTGCCAAGAAATGTCCGAATTCCTCAACTCTTCCTGCTGACTCCACTCCCGGTTGAGGAAGGTCTATCCCTGTGATGCGAAGCGTAGGAGGGTTACCAGGCCTTGTTGACAGACGCTGGATAAGGGATGACCATTTCAAACCATAGGGAACGCCAAAATGAATGATGTGGATCCTAGTTGCTTTTTTAGCTAATTTCATAATCATCTCGGTTGTGAAGAAATTCGATACCTTCATGAAAGGACAAGCTGAAATTAGCAATTTGCAGGCTTCAACACTAGCAGTGGGAATTCGTTTAGATACAAGAGCTGCATATTCCTCACTTCCGGTGCCAGCCAAGCGTGCTTCAAGGGCTTTGGCAAAGTAATGGGCTTTTCTTTGTGATGCATTGCCAAAAGGTGAAGAGTGATTCCTAATCTGCATCAGGAAATCATTTGCATTCCTGAAATCATTGCTTCCTACAGCTTCAGCACACTGAATCAATAGAGTTCTCAAATCGACCAGATTTCTTTTATTAACACTTCTTCTCCTTTTTTTTGTTCCAGCACTGTTTCTTTTTGGTTCTCCACAGGCATTCATTATCATTCTTGCTTCATTTCGCCAGGCTATATCAGCAGTTGCAGCAGCAGAAACATCATTTTTAAACATGTCAGGTTGCTCAAACTGTTCAGGACAAACAACTCTCCCATGTTCACGACCAATTTCTCCCTCACCACAAATTTGGAGACGAGTTTCAACCTTCCTTGTTTTACAAAATGAGTGATCCATCTCCTCACTTGTCTCCCTCTCAGCTGCCACTGGAGATTCTTCCTCAGCACTCATATGATCACCATATGCAATTAATTTCTGAGTTTCCTTTACCCCACCCTCTAAGAATTGGCAATCATATAGGCTCTCACAACACAAATCCTGATTAACCAAATCCGGAACTAATGATTTATTTACTGGATCAATTACTGGTACATCAACTGCCTCACCAAAGCTGTTATCAGGGAAGAATGATTGTGAAACAGGCTGCGGATAGTCCTGAAAGGCATGCTCAACTTGTGGAGATAGCATGCTGCTAACTTCGAACCTGGCAAGATCACAAATAAAGTCGGATTGGACCAAGTTGTTAGCAACAGTGATGCAGCTGCTCCAATCGAGATCGGAACAGATAGGAAATGGAAGAGTTGTTGAAAGTGGATATTTTTCAGCAAGAATATCAGCGAAAGAACTTTCAGCCGCCCCAACTGTGGAATCTTGCAACAAGAACGTATTGTCATTTGCATCCTCTGTAAAAATCGGAGTCGTGATGTAAAAAGCATTGGGGAAGTTACTTTCGTCCGCAGGATCTGCTACAGTTGAGTATGAAGATGGATTCATTTACTGGAGTAGAACCTGGAGGGCTGGATCAGTTGAGAGGAAGGGAAAGATTATCAGTAAATAAAAATACCTTCAGGGTTAAAAAAGCAATCTCCAATTTGACTAGACAATAGGACCCCCCCCACAGATTGCCCGAAAACAGAAAAACTGATAGCTCCGTGCAAATCCTGCACTCAAACTTGAAGGAAATCAGATCAAAAAAACAGTCACTACATCCGGGGTTTTTCATGTATAACCTCATAAAATAAAACGATAAAAACAATGGGAAGTACTTTTCATTTCTACTGACTTTTCTGAAACTTGATAGCGTCAAAAGAAGCAAGCCCAATTCTTAAAAGCTTTGCAAGGAAAAATATCACACAGCTAGACTATATATCTAAGTCAAACCTTTAGTTTACAAGGATTCATTCAAGCAATTAAATGAAAGAACTAAACAAAATATATATCATATGTGTAATATTATTACCTTTTATAGAAAAACAAGAACGATACAGCTTGAAGAACTAATCCAAGTTTATAGAGCAGTAGCTTGCGTTTTATTCTTCTTCCTGCATCTCCTTGTCACCAGCTCCAAAAATAAAGTAAAACCAAAGAAGAAGAAGAAATATTACAGAAAGGAGAGATCAAAGCAATACATATAGTTTAGGACTATATGTTAGCAAACATATACGATGAACACTCAAGTTAAAAATCAATAAAACTTGCACTAAATTACAGTGAAGTTTAGTGAAGAGAGATGAACTGCTCTGCTTGGAGGAGTTTCAGAAGTGATAGTTGCTGACAGTGCACCCTTGCAAGCAACATAACTTTGTTTTATAGTGAGTAGCCATCTGTGTCAGGTGCGTCCGTACCACTATGCTTTTTTTTTTTTCTAGATTGCATTTGATCAAACTATAGATTATTAACCTCATGTCTTCACAACAATCTTAGGTCTTACCAATTTTTTATTTTTTATTTTTATTTTTTTGGGCTTCTGAATATAAAATTATTTCAAAATATTTTAGCCTAAAAAATGAATCTTTGACTTCGTACATAAGTAATTATATATCGTGTGCAAAATTAAAAGAACGAAAAAATTGTAATTAAAAAAAGGTTGACCAAATCAAAATCCAACTGTATTTAATGTGACTTACATACAACATTCGAATTTAATCGAAATCATAAGTGACTTGATATTGTTATAGTAAATAGGGTTTGCAAATACAATAATTTTATTACAAATAAAACATATATAACCATGATTAATGAATGACTTTATAAGAACATAAATATTCTCTAACCTATCTACAATTTTATTTCCACAATACTAAAATAAGTAATTTATAAATAAATTGATTTTCATATTTTTCAGTGAGTTGTCATTTCAGCCGTACACAACAGTAGATGGCGGGCTGAGGTTGAAACTTTCTATTTAGGGTCCAAACAGCCGGGATTAGACTCAGAAAACCGAAAAGTAACTTTATTCGGACGTCGCATGTGCGTTTCCACCTTCGGTCACGCCGTACAGGATTACACGTTGGACAACTGATTCAATTAATCGTATTGACCACAAGGACGACATATATTAAGACAAGCGATGCTACACGACATCACTTATTTATTAAAATATTAAAAACTTTATTTATTATATTATTTATGTTAAAATTATATATAATTAATGATACTACTTAATAGTGGAGTCAAATATTTTATTTTTTGAGATGAAAGAAAAAATTTAATATTTATAAAGGTAAAATTAGAAAAAATTTTAAAAAATAAAAGTAAAATTATAACATTTTTTAAAAAAGAAAAAATTAAAATATTTTAAAACTGGGGTTGGGGGCCTTACTAGCCCTCCTTTTCCTCCCCTCTAAATTGCTAATGAACTCATTAAGTTTTTTGTAATTCTATAGAGAGTAGTGTCAAAATTGTAAATTAAAATAAATTTATTAAAAAATAATTTTTTATATATTAACATTTAAATATTTTATGAAAAATAAAATTTATATAATTTAAATATTAATTTTTTATTTATTATTATTACTTTAATCATGACATCATTTAAAAAAAATTTTAAATTCATCCTAATTGACCATCAAGTCAATATCCCCATCAGGACATCACCGCTCTTTGCTCAAATTACTTTTTACAAGTAAAATTAAACATAATTAACATTTAAACCTTTCACTGATTGATTAATATATAATTTTTCTTTTTGTAAAAAAAGTCTCAATTTTCTTTCCCAATTCCAAATTAAAAAAAAAAACGTGATTCATTAATCATTGCGATTCGCCATGCGAAGCCATGAAAATTCAAACTTTTCCCACCTTTTTGTTGTCCCTTTTCGTGTGTTTGCCTTGGTTTCCAATTCCAGTGGCTTTCAGGCCGTATTTCATTACTAACCCTGTAGAGGAAGGAATCAATCATTAGCATGTGTAAGAGTCTGATCATGACGGTGATCTTATGTCATCGACCGCTGATTTACTATTCTTGATATTTTAGTAACACCGTTGAAGCATTTCATAAACTTTCTATGATATTAACCAATAATCTCACACTTTTGGTATTTTGCAAACTCCTTTTAAATTTTGAGTTTTCCGTATTCATAGTTTTGAAATTTTAATTTTATTATATGTAATCTCTGAACGGTAAATGTTTTGTATTTTATTCAAAGGAGAAAAATATTTAATGTTAGTTTTTTTTTTGTAAAATCAATGTCAATTACTTTTATATTTTATCAAAGATTAATTAAATTAATTTTTTTAATAAAAATATATTTTTATTTCTAAAAAAATGAGTGAGACTCCAATAATACACATGAGGGTACTAGTGCAGGATCTTAAATTCTAGGATAGGTTCCAATAAAATGAGCTAAGACTTCAATTTTTTTTAAATATGTGATACAAGAGATGAAAAATTAAAAAAAAATCTCATATTACTATTTATTATACATATTAAATTCCATTTTTTCCACTTGTTTTCTCTGTACTAAGTAAAGAGAAAAAAAATTGTTCTTCTGGGTCTTCCTTTTGTCCTTTTTGCACTTGAACCATTCCATTCAGAGCCGAAGAGAGGGGGGCTAGAACCTAGTAGGGGCCTACCTTCCTAAAATTTTAAAATTTAATAATTGTTTTCTCAAATTTTATAATTTTATTTTTTATTTTTTAAAAAAAATTATTATTTCATCCATATAAATATTAAAATTTTTATTTTCATCCTCTCGAATATAAAATTCTGATTCCGACATTGATTTCATTATTTTTGATGAATGCTTACAATGTTTTTTTTTTTTTCAACCATAATTGATTCCTCCAATTTCCTTAGGGAAGAAAATTAATAATTAGGGCCGAAAGTTCAAACAGGCAAAGGACAAATATGGTAAAGGACAAACACTACTGACAGCCTTGGTGGCCGAGTGCTGCCTCTGTCTTATGGCATGTTTGGTTGGCCATTCTCCTCTATTCCCAAAGAATTTTGATTCTTATGTTTGGTTGGCCATTCCCCTTTATTCCCAAAGCATTTTGATTCTTATGTATGGTTGAAAAATAGTCTAAAGAATAATTATTTCATAAGAATAGTATTAGTTATTTCATAGTTGAGGAATGAACTCAAAAAATAATAAAAATAAAAATATTCCTTACAAATTTAAAAAATTATAATTTTATTTATATAAAATATTATTTTTTCTCTCTCCTTCTCTCTTTTGATTCTAACTTTTAATAAAATATTAATACTAAATTATAAAT